>NW_008338715.1:5534356-5550506 GCF_000622305.1 Nannospalax galili | reverse complement strand
TTAGTTTCATTCTTCTACAAGTGGAGATCCAGTTTTGCCAGCACCATTTGCTGAACATGCTATCTTTCCTCCAGTTAATGTTCTTGGCCCCTTTGACAAATATCAGGTGGCTGAAATTGCATTTACTCATATTTGGGTCTTCAATTTTGTTCCATTGGTCTATGGGTCTATTATTTTTGCCAGTATAATGTTGTTTTTATGACTATAGCTCTCTAATATAGATTGAAATATGGTATAGTAATCTCCCTGGCAATGCTCCTAGTGCTCAGGTTTGTTTTGGCTATCCAAGGTTTTTGAGCTTCCATATGAGGCTGCCCACTATCTCCACTTCTCTTTAACATAGTGCTTGAAACTCTTGCGAGAGCAATAAGACAAGAGAAGGAAATTAAAAGGAATAATAATTGGAAAAGAAGAGATCAAAATATCCCTTTTTGCAGATGATATGATATTATATCTAAGGGATGCCAAAAATTCCACCAGAAAACTCCTAGAAATTATTAACACGTTCAGCAAAGTGGCAGGTTACAAAATTAACCTACAAAAGTCTATAGCCTTTCTATATACCAAAAACAAGCAATCAGAGAAAGAGCACATGGTAACCCTCCTGTTCACAATAGCTTCAAAATAATAAAATATCTTGGAATAAACCTGACCAAAGACATTTAAGAGATCTACAATGAAAATTTTAAATCTTTAAAGAAAGAAATTGAGGAAGACATCAGAAGATGGAAGGACCTCCCATGCCCATGGATTGGAAGAATTAATATTGTGAAAATGACCACCCTATCAAAAGTCATATATAGATTCAATGCAATGCCAATCAAAATCCCCATGACATTTTTCACAGATTTGGAAAAAAAACTATCCTAAGGTTCATATGATTTTTGTTCCTTTTTAACAAGGTCTTCCTAAACACAGCCCACCTGAAAGTCACCAGGATGGCCCTCATTTCACAATCTGCCTTCTTCTGCCTTCCAAGGGCAAGGATTAAAGGTGTGCACCACCATGCCAGGTAACTTCTTCTACATATACCTTTGAGAAAAGAACCAAAGACAATAGGTTCCTCATACACAGCACAAAAAAAATGTGTGAATCTTGAGTCTATTATATTAATTAACCTTAAGTTTAGGAAAAGAGTGATTTAATTCTATGGAATTCTGTGAGTTTTATTGCAATACATACATTGCAGTTCATTGCTACACACAATACATTTCAGGTGTAGTGCTAGATCTTTGTGTCTACACTGATGAAGGAAACAGAATAAAATGTGGACAATATTGTCACATCATATCAAATAAGCCCAACACTGACATTCAAATAACTGTCGAATATCTAATGGGCAACCGGCATTCAATGTGGTTCCTTCTCGAATACAGTCACAATATAACTTTGTTGGAAAATTTCCAGATCATTATGTTTCACAGCAAGGTAATGTTCAAATAACACTATTTTTCTCTTTCTTTCAAGATATTGAGTAATAAATGAAATGCGTAAAGCTTAAAAGCACGACACTGGTTTACATGGAACTTCTCCTGTTTAATTAGCTTCTGTTTTACAGTAAAAGAGATAAAGGGGGCTGGAGAGATGGCTCAGCAGTTAAGAGCAATGACTGCCCTTGCACAGGACCGAGATTCAGTTCCCAGCATCCACATGGCAGCTACAAACTGTCTTTAATTCTAGTTCCAGTGACTCCGAAGCCCTCTTCTGACCTCTGCAGCATTGCACAACACAGGTGCACTCATATACATGCAGGCAAAACACTCATACACATAAAATAAAAATAATAAATAAAATATTTTTTAAAACAGAAATAAATAGCAACTCAGCAATTTCACTTACAACTTACATAATTATAAATTGCTTCACATGGAGACTATTATGAAATTCCAGAACTGATCAAACACAGAGAGTAAGTTTCTGTGAGGTGTCCAGCCATAAGTGACCCAATTACAAGGCCACATCTACAAATAAGAATCAGGAGACTTCGGAGAAGAGAGGGCAGAAAGAATTTAAGAACCAGAGGAACAAGACCTGCTGCTACTGAAGGCATTCTAGACATGGTAGGGAAACTCACCAGTGAAATCTCCACAATGTGTTAGTCTAAAAAGATCTGCATATGATGTCATAACAAGTTGACATACCAAGGTTGATGGGAGAAATTTCTGGTAAGGGGCACCTCAAGATGAAGACCTACAACCAATCAATGGATGCTGAGGGAGAGAGAATGAGGTTACTCAGGGAGAAGAACTCCCTGAGAGGTTATTTATTTCCAAGTGGGCACCCTAAAAACAGGCACACAGGAGCACCACAAAAAACACTCAGTGCATTGCACACACACACACACACACACACACACACACACCTGCATGTGTGTGTGTGTTTGGGTATGTGTGTATGCTGATATGTTTATATGTATAGCTATAATATACATAAAAATAATAATCAAAGAAGAGGACAAGAAATTTATAGAGAGTGAGGGGAACATGGGAATAGTTGAAGGGGGACTTGGAGGGATGAAAATAATGCAAAGACTAGGTTCATGTATGATATTCACAAAAAGAAAAGTAGAAAATGTGTGAAATTTACATAAAGGGCAGATGAATTTTGCTGAGTCAGGCAGGGAAAACAATTAAAACTGGTAACTTTTAGGAAATGTTCAATAAGTGGTATTTAATCAATTATCCAATGTAAGAGCAAAGAAAAAGCAAAGTGTATATGTGGAGTCTACAGAAGAGAAAGTATATGTGAAATCTGAGTTTGAAAGAATCAGCATTTTAAAATTATGAAAACTGAGTGAACAAAAGCAGAAGAACCCAAAACAACATAATGATCCAAAAAAAGAAAGAGAAGAAAGAAGAAAGGACAGAAGGATGGGAGGGGGTGAGGTATGGGAGGGAGGAAAATCTTCCCATCAAATCACCTGATGATGGGATGTTTTTCAGGTGATAATGCTGAAAGAATTGGGCCATATGGGAAGGGTTGTTATGAGTCCAGATGAAAGATAAATACAGAAACCATTTGTAAGACAGCTGTGGGAAGAGAGGGCAAGAAGTACAGAATAAGAAACCAGTCGTTTGAAATGTGCTATTTAAGCCAAACTGCTGAAGTGGCACTACTGCCACAGTGTTCTGCTGTGGGTAGAGCCATGCTGAATATTACCCAGTTCAATGTGTGGTACCTATACCAACCATGCATCCCTAGTCAGCATTTCAGGGTAAATCAATTGTAAGTACGGCAAAGCACATTAAATAAAATACTTCACAAGCCATGTATTTTAGTTTTTGATAATGACCTTTTCTTTTCTGAAGCCCATTCAGATGTTCATGTATACACAAAATTAAGTAAATAATGTGACTAGTGTTGCAAATAATTTATTCAGGCAAATCATAATACTCAAAGGGCCTCTTCAGCACTGTTATTACATATAGTATTGGATAATATGATTACATATAGATTCAGATAAAGGAGGCCAAATAGAGAAATAAAATGTACAACAATGAAAAGCTAGACTTAGACAATACACACAAAACATGTTGCCTATATTTTGTAGTATCTAAAAAGCATACACTGCACTCAGTAACAAATATATTCTTTTGCACAATTTTTAAAATATGCATTTAATGATATCTGATTCCATCAGAAACAATCAGATATGTGTGAAAAATTAGTAAAATCATAAAAAGTAAATGCCTTAATTACTGGATAAGGATTTCAAAAAGAGATTATTATTTTATGCCTGTACAAATTCAGAAAGCTGTACCTTCAGGCAGAGATCATCTTTCTAAAAATGTCCATTTTAGCATAGATCAATTAAATAGGAATGTCAATTCTCATACAAATTTCATTGTAAAAACTAAATATATCTTAGCTATAAATCATTTCAAGCATTCTGATATCTGGCAATATTTCCAGGCAGAAGATTTTTGCAATAATGATTTCTTTCAAATGGTAGAAAGATCTAATTAAATTGGTATAAATTGTATATGTATTCATTATCATCTCTTTCAATATAGCATATTTTTCAGTTTTATATTTGTACTGGGAGGCCCAATTCATCATGATGTGACTACCTTAGTTTTACAGCCTTTAGCACTTTCACATATAACACATTCATTGTCTCACTCTCCTTGAGTACTCATGAATCTTGATTTTACAGCATAAGCACAAATGAGATCGAATATGGCCCTCATTTAAATTATGTGAATTTGACACTCTGTTGCATTCAAATCTTTCTCGTCATGGCAGTGCTGCCCAAGACAACAGATACTGAAGTCTGTAAGAGAGAAAGTTCAGCACTGCGCCATCTCAGGCACATCAGAATCCTATCCAGACAATCCTCAGATTGGCAGGGCACATCTAATTGTGGATTTCAGTCCAACTCAAAATGCAGCCTTCATAACACACATTCACAAGTCGGCTGAATGCAGACATTCTAAATATATGCTCTTTCTTGACATGAATGTTCATTTCCCATGAGGAGCAATGCACTACTTTTTTGGGACTCAGGGAAAAAAAAAACTCATTTGTTTCTACCTTACTCCAAAAACACATTAATTTATGTACTACTTCCCCCACCACCTGGTCCTCCACAAGAGCAGCCAATGCTTTTTTTTAATTTTTAATTTTTTTTTATTTTAAGGGATGGTTTTAATGTACATACAAAGAAAAAGCAAATTTGAAACATAATACAGAATTCAGTACACAAAGAGTTAAATCATAGGATAAAGAAATATAGAAGGAAGTAAACAAAGTGCTTTGAGAAGACTGAATTTATAGAGCATTTCATACAGAACATCGCAAACAACCTTGATCATCTTTATACCTCCGTCCCCACTGGCATCCTCCCATAGCTCCCCAACTGCAGCCCATATACTTTGTCATACCTGTTAAGGCCCACTGTGTTCTCAGACATTACCCAGTGCTAGTCCATCCACTGAGTCTAGTCAGCCTATCTAGAATCCCTTGTTTTAGGAAGATCAGTTCTTCTTCATCTACTAGCAATCAGTAGCCAGCATTCCTTCAGATAAGATTGGGGTCTGCTGTTCATTATCCCAGTTCTAGGCTGGGTTGCTGTCTATCTGCGTTTGCATGGGACTTGTGTATGCTGACACCTATGCCATAGAATCATATGACCAGGTTCCCAGGAGCTTGTAGGATTCTGTTTCTATGTGGTCATGCACATACTCCCTGGCTCTTACAATCATTCCACTCCCTCTTCCTCGGTGGTCCCCGAGCCTTGGATGGGTGAAGTTTAATAAAGGAGTCCTGTCCAAGGACCATTATTCAGCAGATTCTTGATCTCTACATATTGGCCATTTGTGACCTTTTGTGTTCCTGGCCCTCTGCTGCATGAGGGAGCTTTACTATTGAGAACTGAGAAATTCATTAGTGTCTTTTTCTTTATTTCTTTTCTGTATTTCATAAGCCTTACGTGTAGAGATTGCATTGCAGATGTGTGCCTTAGGCCTGTATGATTCATAGACAATGCCCATGTACTATTAATTGTGCTACTTGGTAACAGTCTGTGGTGCAAAATGAGCTTCTTTGATGAGTAGTAACTAGGATATTTGTTTATAAATATAAGGAGACATATTTTGCACACAGTAAGAAATCACATTTGTCTAGCGATGTAACAATCTTTGGGTTTTTTTCTAAAATCTATGACCACTCCAGCTATGTGTATTCAGTTATCTTTACAGAACCACACTTGAGCTTCCTCCCACTGAGTGGGCTTTTAGTAAAATTAGGTAGCTGTTGATTGCCCACAAGATAAAGTGCCACTACTGCACCAATGATGTATGCTATGCTGGCCATTGATGTGGTTATTTGGTCTTGAAGCTGGTGTTGGATCATCCATTGATGCTTTCCCTTGGCTCCTTCATAGTGCTCTTCGAAACAATGAGAGCTAGCATTCAGGGAAAGTGTTTTCAGGTTAGTTCCAGCTCTGTTGGTCCAAATCCTGTGTCTGAAGTATGTTTTGTCTTTGTCAGTAGGGTTTTATCTTCAAGTTCTGGGGGGCCATCGAGGGCTGTGGCAATAGCCTGAGTAATTTTGGGGGGCTCGTGGACCAACCTAGCCAACAACTTAAAGGAAGATATCTCCTGTCTGGCAGTTTCTTGTGATGTAGCCTTTAGTTATACACATGGACTCAAGTAGAGATAATGTATGTATGATTTTTCAGTAGGTTGTTGGACAAATATGGTTCCCTCTGGTTTTTATAAGACTAGCTAGGCATTATTTATCTATCCTCTCTCCTCACTGTCTAACCCTTTTGCCATGGTTTCCCCATTTAAAGTGTCCCCATTTTCCCTTTTGAAGACTCAGAAAAAAACAAAACAAAACAAAACAAAAAAACTGATTTGTTTCTACCTTACTCCCAAAGACACTAATTTATCTACCACTTCTCAAGACAGAGTCAAACTGTGTAAATGCAAAGTTTTTTTTTCAGAGATTACCAGTGAGTATGATTAATTAAGGATGAAGAAATAGTCTGTTAAGTTTTCTTTGAGGTTGTTCAAAATGCTGCAAAAATGATAATTCTGCAGTACTTTTTCTCTGCTATCAGAACTGACAGGAAAGCTCTTCATTGTTCAGGCTTTAGTACTTCTAATACTAAGTCCTTGAAATATGTTCTAGTGGTTTTATTTCATGCATTCCCAATCCTATTTTGTCTATTTTTTAAAAGTATCTTAACTGTGTTAGATTTTTAATTCTATCTCTGTATGTGTTCAGATTTTGTTGTAAGCAGTTTACCCATTCAAAAGAGCTTGTAAGATGATAAAACTTAAGAAGCACTTGACTCTAAGCAAAGTTTATCATTGGAAGTAATGTACAAGAAAAATATCAATTATATTATTATATGAATAAAATATGTGATGGTGCGTGTATAAATCTACACGCGTGTATATATGTATATACATACATATGATTGTGTGGGAATTGCTTTCAATATATGGGCTTGCAATATTTCAACCAAGAAGTTAATCTTATCTTAGCTTTTCTATTGTAGTGACAAGATCATTGAGCCTAGGGCTCTTCCTGTGATCTGGTAATATGCGGACCTTAATCCCTCATTATCCTTCCTTGACTTTGATTCAGTAGAGTGTATATATGTGTGTATGTATGTTTTGCATATTAATCAAGCAACTGCTGAAAAGACTAGAGGTTTGTTAGAAGCAATGAAGATAATCTCATTTGTATTGTGAACAGTAGATGGGATTAAATTGGTAACATCTGTTTATGGTTGTGTTTGTGCTGTCCTAGGTCAATAGGTGTCAGAAGGGACATAATCTCATAAGAAAGTTCCTCTTTTACTTTCCCATTTCAATGTTGAATATACTGTTTTAATAAAAGAGAGAGGAAAGCCTTTGTCTGGAGAACAGTTCTGAGAGTAATCTGAAGGAATAGTTGTCCAGAACAGCCTGAGTTTCCTCTTGACTAAGATTCAGGCAGTTTTTACTCAGGCATAACTGCAATGTGGAATCACATAGTAATGTCATATGATTGGAATTCGTTCATTTGGGCATACAAATCACTTCTTTGGAAATAGTGTTTAGATATTTTAGGGACACACTGATGAAAGGATAAGTGAAATATATAGCTATTTTAACTTGAAGCAGGCAAGTGTCCACATTGTTATATGGTATTTATTATCTATATAATAGTATCCAATCGCTGAAGATATTTCATTCCAAATTCTTCACCTTTAAAATAGAAATTGCAGATTTTCTTTTTTAAAAAGAGGACTAACATAGTAACAAAAATAAATTAGGTGGTTGATAGTTGGTAGTTATAAATTTGTATAAATGTTTCACAAGGAGACAGTACTATTCCAGTTTCTTGCCATGAATTCAGTGGAATACTGTTAATTTGGGTTACCTTGTAGTAAAATCATGTAAAGAAGACCTAACAGTCTTGCATGAGTGACTGTAACTGTTCCAAAGCGAAGGTGCTCTAGTATGGGAGAGATGTTTTCCCATGCCACGAACTAATGTGTCCAGACCTCATGGTTCTCAAACTACTTATCAAGATCACTGGAGATTTTTCTTAACTTTCATGTGCATTCTATGGTATTTTTTTAAATTAAGTTTTACTATCCTCTGCATTTATACCACATAGAATTAAGGTGAAACTATGGCAGGCACTTTCTTTCCTCAGCTGTATTTGCAGCTGGGTCATCCCCCATCAGCTCCCTTGCTACCCTCTGCCTGCCAGCATTTGCAATCCTTGATTCTGGTGCTAGGTTCAGACATCCTGACAGTTTGTGGTTATGAATTTGTTTCATTCTCTTATTGAAAAGCACGAAGGACTATGGAGTGAGAAGAAATGATATATTGTGGGCAGAGATAGATCTCCTACACTGAAGGATGAATTTGAGTCTGGTTTGTAAGTCATTATCTTGTTCAATAATCAGCAAAAATCTCCAGAGAGCTAATCCACTCTGGAAAAACCCACAGAGCTGCTTTGAAACCTTAAACAATGAGGAAGAGACTTGGCTGATGATGACCCCACAGTGTTATCAGCATTATCCTGCTTTGCCCAGTTAAGTCTTCCATTGCTCTCTCTGAAAATTCTGCAACTTCTGCATGTAGTACTTAAGAACTGATATAGAATTATAAGGATGTTGTAAATCACTTTTGATATGTTATGATTTTCTCTTAAAGACAAGGCAATAGAGATTATATTCACCTAACACAAACAAACAGTGTACGAAAAATTTTCCAAGGCTTATTTTAGCTGTTAGATTTTAAAATTGTAGACACAGGCTGAAGAGATGGCTCAGAGGTTAAGAGCACTGACAGCTGTTGCAGAGGAACCAGATTTGAATCCCAGTATTCACATGGCAAATAACAACCATCTATAACTCCAGTTCCAGGGGATCCAACAGCCTCTTCTGTCATCCACAGGCATTGCACAACACGAGTGCACTTACCTACACACAGGCAATACACGTAGACACATAAAATAAAAATAATAAATAAATAATTTTTTAAAAGATAAAGTAAAATAAAAATAGTATAAATTTTCAAAATTTTAGACATACTGACAAATGGCTATTAATTTGCTTTTTACTTAATACTTCATTCCAGCTTACTATCAGTGTTAACAAATAGTTTTAATTGAGAAATTGAGAAATCTGGTCATTTTTTAAAATATTTAAAGTAACTTCTTCTTTGTTAAAAAATAAAGGGCAAATAAAATCAACTGAGAGATATGCCTGTTCTCACATTTTGCTAACATTCCACCATCCTATCCTGCCAGAACATCAGAAATGTTTCTCTATATTTTATGTACAATTTTCTCACATTAAATGTGTATTCAGTATTTATACCAATGTAGTCAGAGTAGTACAGAAAACAACTTTAACTCACATATAATATTACAAAGCAAAATACTGCAATATAACTTTTTACAAAATATACTTTTTCATGAATAAATTTGTTTGAAATTGGTTTTATATAGAGTAACAATACACTAAATGCTTGTTAATAGTTGAGAAGTAAGTAATTTTAGAATCAGCATCAAGCAAAATTTTGTGGTTGTTTTGTCTTTTACTCCATGTCCATTAATTCCTTTTGTATTTTATGGTAGTTTATAATGCAGATGACTAAACCCACATCATTTTTACTTTTCTACCTTTAAGAGAAATTTTATTGATTCAAAATTTCATACAATCAATATTGATTATACTCAGACCTCCTCCTCTTTCACCTTCACTCTGTCATCCCTACCCCAACTTCATGTCTTCTATTAACTAATGGAAAATTCCATCCATCTTACATAACATCCGTGCCAGAGAAATCATGTCTTATTAGAGTGTCAGTGATCTATAGTTCTTACACAGAGGTGTGCCGAAGTAGAGGTCCACTCCCATTCCTTTGTATATGGTTTTGGGTTAGAATACACTCAGGTTTCTTGGGATGGGATTTTTACTCTTAATTTCTGTTTTTCTTCACTCTGCTTAGGAATCTTGAGTAAGGATTTCTATTTTACTCTGCAGTCAGAAACATTTGATTTTCCTCATCAAAGTT
Source organism: Nannospalax galili (assembly GCF_000622305.1). Taxonomy (NCBI): domain Eukaryota; kingdom Metazoa; phylum Chordata; class Mammalia; order Rodentia; family Spalacidae; genus Nannospalax; species Nannospalax galili. Next base: position 5,540,475 of record NW_008338715.1, on the reverse strand, counting down.
AGTTTTCTACAGGGCTGTTGTGCACAAAGATGTTCTCCAACTGGTTGATTCCCCACAGGGTTTTGCTGTGGGTAAAATTTGAAGAAGCTAGGTCCTCACAGCAGGCATTAATTACCTCACAGGCAGTAATTAGCTTACAGGCCTCCAATCCAAGATTTTCTAAGTGTCAGTTGGGTAGTTTCACAACTTTACATGAGAGTATTACACTAGTGTCCTCTATTTTCTAAAATCCATAGGCTTTTCAGATTCCTAATGTTGTTTAGGAGTGAAGTCAAGTCTTGACAGCCACTGGATGATGATGATGGCTGACTGAACATGGGTGCCACCAGGGAGCAGTTCTGTCGGTCATTGCTCTTGGGTGGTCAGACCAGCATCATGCTTGCTGTGTGCACAGGCAGCCTTACCTCTGTAGGGCTCTGCCATCTTGCTTCTCCACTTATTTCACTCTTACATGCCATGTCCTGAGTTCGGAATTTGAGATAAATACAGAAGCACCTATGCTCAGATAAATATCCTTCTTGTGATGAATTTCCTCACATGATCCATTAAACGAGTCATGCCCCATTCCTATGCCATCTTTTCCTCAACACCATCATTTTGCACAGCCTTGTCATATTCCTTCCTATGTGTATCAAAACTCATATCAACCATGAGTTCTGGGCTGCAAAGGAGGGTTTATTTTTGCACCTGTCTTTCATGCCTTTGTCTACCTGTTGGACAAATACACACACAAAGTGCTTCCCTTTTATTTTCAGTGTCAGAGGAATTACCCAGCGAATTTTTTATCTTACAGTTCTTAGGTGAGAGCTAGATCTAAGTCTGTTCTTATTGAAGGGAACACAATAGAAGTGACATACTAACTAATATAGTGATCATACAGTTCAATAGTAGCCATGCTGATTCCAAATAAAACTATTTCAATCCTAAACGCATACAGTTATAATAGCACCTATCTCAGAGATGTTATTAAGAATGAATTATAAAGGGCTGGAGAGTTGGCACTGACTGCTCTTGCAGAGGAACCAGGTTCCCACTGCAGGCATTGCATGACACAGGTGCACAATCCCACATTCAGGCAATGTACTCTACAGATAAAATGCTAAATAAAATATTTTTAAAAGAATTAATCATATTTTTCTATAAAATATAAAGTGTTATGAAGCTAGTAGACATTATATGTGTCTAGAATGACATTGACAGCAGATAAATTGCACATATAGTTTGGCCATTCATCAGTACTCAGATTTTTTTTTTTTCTGTTTTTTTTCTTTGGTCTTTTTGAGACAAGGTCTCCCTGTAGTCCCAGCTATCCTGGAACTTACTATGTAGACCAGGCTGGCTTTGAAATCACAGAGATCTACCTGTGAGATCTACACTTGCCTCTGCCTCCCAAGTGTGGGATTAAAGGCGTGTGCCACCACTCCTGGCCAATACTCAGGTTTAAATGACAAACATGAGATGAAAACTCTTGAACCAAGATCTAATGCCTTCTGAAGGTTTGAGTTTCATGGGAGAAAGTGTAGTGCTTCAAAAACATTTACTTTGGATGGAAAGACACTATTAACAGTTAAAATCATGGAAGTTAAACCTATCATATTAAAAGAAATATGGCATTGAATTAGTTGTCATGTTGCTTATCAAAACATTAAGAAAATAAGTGTATGAAGTGTAGAAAAGTTAAATTATAAATCCTGTGTTTCATCCGATGGCTTTGTGAAAAACATTGATACATATGTCATATATTTATGTGTGTGTGTGTGCATGCATGCTTGTGTGCATGTATTGCATATTTTATAAAACACCTATTTCTATGTCCTAAACCTGGGCATACTATTAGAAAGATTCACTCAAAACACATGTAGAATACAATGAAAATTGTTAAGTATCAATATTTTAGCCAATTGGAAATGTTGAGTTTTTCAAGTTTCCTTTGTTCATTATTGTTATTTATTGGTTCTAGGTGACAAAACTTCAGGAAAAGTAGGCTTTTGTTTTACTTATGAGGAGAGAAAAAGATTGTACCCATGAATTCAGCGAATGCAGTATGGTTTTGGAAATTATTATCTACAAAGCTGAATTTTTGTTCTATTTGATACATCAAATCTGCAGATCACATTGAAATGTAGAGAAATCACAGCTTGTCACTAGGCAATAGGAGTTCTTAGCTTTGACGCTCTGTGTGTCTGGAATGGGCAGACACAGCACACACTTTAGAAGATATTTTTACACTGAAATAGGAGTTTGAGCACACGAGGGAGCATCCATGATTTGCAACTACTAGCCTTCCCAGCAACAATGTTTTTAGTGTCAAATTATTTTCACGTGAAATGTATAATAATACGTTCTGTGAAGATTTTGGTTTTATTTACCTTCTTTGCTTTACTTTTCATCTGGGCTTTCATCTTCCTGTGGTAAAGATTTTACACTTCTCCCAAATTAACTGAAATGAATTGTAAATATTAGTATATGGAGCCCCATTATATTTCTTCAAACAAGGAAGGTGAGAAGGGGTTCTACCATCTCTTTGTTACCTATTACCTTCAAAAGTCAATCTGTTCAGATGTGTCAATTTTAGCCTGTCTAAATCTTCATGATTTTGAATCTGAAAGAAATTTATTTAGCAAAATGCACATTATCCAGTATGCACAACTATTCTGACAATGAGAAATAAGCATAAGTAAGAACTGATATTAAATTACACAAAAGGGAGGAATAATGTTTCCTTAAGGAATTCTATTAGATGAAACGTCTTCTAGTTAAAATATTTTGTATAATTTTATAGAATTTTTGAATATTTCATGTCCAACATCTTATATTTATACTCTCTTCCCCGTGGGCACCCTCTCATAGTTCCCCCAATGGATTTCATGCATCCTGTTATTTATATTGAAGTCTATTGAATCAAGTTAGTATACCCAGACATAGCTCAGTAAAGTTCATCCTTTGGGTTTTAATTAGCCTATCTACAGTCATCCCTTTAAGAAGATCAGGTCTGGGGTTGGAGAGATGGCCCAGTGATTAAGAATATTGGCTGTTCTTGCAAAAGACCCAGGTTTTAATCCCAGCACCCATATGGCAGCCAACGACTGTCCGTAACTCCAGTTCCAGGGGCTCTGACAGCCTCTTCTGTCCTCTGCAGGCATTGCACGACACAGGTACACTTACCTACATGCAGACAAAACAGACATATACATCAGGAAAATAAAAATAATAAATAAAAGAAGATCGGGTCTTCTTCACCCAGCAGCAATCAGCTGCCAATAATTCTTTGGCTATGATTGGGACCTGCTGCCTATTTCCATAGTTCTATGCTGTGTTTTTGTCTCCTTGACTTTGAGGGGGTCTTCTGAACAAGTTTCCCAGGAGCCTGTAAAACTATTTCCATATTATCATGCACCTCCTTTCCTGGCTTTTACAATTTTTCCTCTCCTTCTTTCTCAATGGTCTCTGAACCCTGGGTGAGTAAAGTTTAATATAGGACTCCTGTCCATGGAACCACACTCTGCAGACTCTTAATATCTATGCTTTGGCTATTTGTGGCCTTTTGTGTTCATAGCCCTCTGGTGCACGGAGAAGCTTCACTGATGAGAGTTGAGAGATGCATTAGAATTTTCTTTACCCCTTGTTCCACTATGTTTCATGAGCCTTAGTTATAGTGGTTCCATTATAGGTGTGCGACTTAGAGTTGGGCATTCACAGACAATTTCTGTGTGTGATCAGTCTCATAGTTTGGGAGAGCACTATGCAAGCTGCTAAGGCAGAACTCAATTGATGCTCCAACCCCAGCTTTATGGCCTAATAATCACAAAAGTGATGACACTGAAAACTAAATTGGGGCAGTAGTGGCACTTTTACCTTGGGGGTAAGCAACAATTACCTAATTGGACTTAAAGCCTTCTCTGTGGATGAGAACTCATGTATGGTACTATAAACATAGTGAAATACATATTACTGGAGAGGTCCTAGACCTTAGCAAAAACCCCAAGGTTGCCATATTCTTAAACAAATGTATGTGATAACTATGGAGCCTCATATTTACAGACATGTATGCCAGTCACCATATATCAAAGAACTTTCTTTTGCAGAAGATGGAGACTATTACAGAGTTCCACAACTAGTTAAAATTTAAAGATAAATCATGCCCAAATAGGGTGGCATATACCTGTAATATATGAAGTTTGAAGGCTGAGGTAAGAATGTTGTGAGCTCACAAACAGCCTGGGACACATAGAACACACTTAGTCACATTAGAAAGAAGGCATTTCATGTGACCTTAGCTTGTTCAAGGAGCCTGAGGTACAAAAGGCAACATAGAGATAGTTCGAATTAGAAAGAGATTGATAAACACATGGAAAACAAAGTGACCAGATTACCCCCTGTGATGCATTCCTAATAAAGAGTTAAAAAGTATCAGTTACTTTTATAAATCAAGATTAAGCAGAATAACTGGATATTAAAATGTCATAGGAGATTTCAAAAGTGTTATTTAGGTAGATGAGTAAGAAAATAAAAAAACAAAAACAATTTTTTCCTACTTGTAGGTGATAATGACTTTTGAAATACTATAATTGTATTTGTTTGATTTACATTAATGCCTTCTTTTATCTAAATGGCAATATTAATTGCAATGTGAACCAAGCAATGTTCTAGATGCCACAAAATTCCTTAAGTGTATATAAATATGAAGTACTATAGGACTAGAAATCACTAGTCCAACAAATCATCCTTAATTGTATTAATGAAGCATTTTAAGAATAGATTCATATTTCATTTAACAATATTCAAGAAAAATTTCCATGCCTATATTTTATGATCATTACAAAATTCAGACATGACTGCTCTTGGAATGCTTCCACTGCTATTCTGTGCAGGGAATAGCAGGTCCATTGCATTCTGTGAGGTTTTAAAGCCTTGAGCATCCAAGCTGAGAAGATGTCAACTGCTTTAGGTTTGTCTCAACAGTGTACCACAGGTTTCCTGTTTGTAAACACTTCACACTGGGTCATTACTTCCAATTGCCAATGGTATTGAAGTGATGAATGGTCAAATGGATAGGACTTCATCTTACTCTAATGAAAGATATTATTATACCTTTCTAAAAACCTCACACTAAATAATTATTATGTATGTTTTATCATAGAGAAAAACAACAAGCTAAGTATTCATCAAAGGAAATGACTGTAAAACAAATGAGTATGCTTGTCTATTTAGTATAATTTGTTTAATTAAAAAGACATTTTCAAATATATATAATTCCTGACTGTTTACAGGAATTGAATATATAGATATTTTCAATACAAATGTAGCAAATATGAAACACTGACATAGCACAGAGGCTATGTGGGCAAACTGCTACTCCTTTGTAACTGAGTAAGAGATATGTTGAGATATAAATTTCAAGGCAGCATAGCAGATGATCTTTCCTGTTTTCATAATCAATTGCTATTTATCATGAATGACACTGAGCTTACATTGCACTAAAAAAGTAAAATTTTGTTTCACATGGAAAAATTACCAGAATAGTTAGTATACCATCCAATCTAAAAATTCAGGATTGGGGAAATATTCCTAAGTGTCAGGAAACTATTTCTGTGCCAGTTGTGGTAATTTCAAGGCCTATACTCACCATTGTCCTACTTCCATTTCCTTTCTTCTAATTAAAAAAGATGTGTTTGTTGCTGGCATTACAGTGCACAAGTATGCACACAGAGATGAGTATGTGCTAGGATGAGGAAGGGCAGACTTCAAGTGCTGAAGTAGATTTTGTCTCATTTTTTTAAATATCATTTTTATTTTGTGTATGGGTGCATTACTTGCATGGATGTAAGTACACCTGTACCATGTAAAGCCCATAGAGATTCAGAACAGGGCATCAGATCTGCTGAAACTGGAGTTACAGATGGTTGTTAGCTGCAATTGGCTTCCTGGAAATGAACCTGGATCCTCTGCAAGAGCAGCCAGTGCTCTAAACTGCTAAGTCTTCTCTCTAGCCCCCTGTCTCATAAGTTTTTATTTTTCACCTATTCCATAACATATATATATATATATATATATATATACATATATATATACAAAGAGGAGAGAGCTTATACAGTATATTATTATAGAATACGTAGAAC
>NW_008338715.1:5528830-5534307 GCF_000622305.1 Nannospalax galili | reverse complement strand
TAGATGATAGATAGATAGATAGATAGATAGATAGATAGATAGATAGATAGATAGATAGATAGATGATAGACAGATAGATGATAGATAGCAGGGTTTTAATCCTCCAAATGCCTAAATGTATAGAAACTTAGTCACGTCTCAGGAAAGTATTATGACAGAATTTTAAGACAGCTAATGTTAAAAGCCTGTTTTAAATAAGTACCTATCACAGTTAGCTTGACCTGTATCATGATTCATTCCTATCTCCTTAATGGTTTTACTGTGCTCATGAAACGTTCTCTGAGATTTTTAAGAGTATTTGCAAATTGCCTACGTCCTTCTCTTTTATCTGTTGAATGCATAAGACACTTCAAAGACTACCTAACAGCATGAGTGACACGGTATTTAAGCTTTAGGATAAACACAGCTTACACAAGAAAATAATAAATTATATAATAATGTTTAGAAATTAACTCTTTTAAATCCAGCCTACTTGAAAGTGGAAAAAGACTTTACTCTGTTACAACTTTGGGAGTTCGATTTGCAAAGTGCAAACTGTAACATGAGAACTGAGAAGTAAAGGTTTCTGCTCAGAAACTGTCCCTATGTTACATGCACAGTAGATAACAAATGCCTACTGAAGATGGTATTCCAAATAAGTATCTAATGTTAAAATGACTTTGTAATACTCACCAACTTGTTTTATTTTCTATGTACTATGGATAAAACATTACCAGTTCTTCCTCATCTGTATTCTGAAATTTATCTTCTGAAGGCCTTCCCAAGCAGAGGCAAATCTTCATTGATTTTGTGCTTTAAGCATAGACCAATGTGCTCAATGCAATTTCCCATTGGCTTTGTTGAATTGTACAATATATTATGTCTTTCACATTGTTACTACATATTTCTTTTCCTTGAAGAATATGTCAGCTTGTAGAATTTCAATTACTTCTTATTATCTATAAAACATGTCCACATGATTTTTTATTTCTTTTAAGAAAAATCAACTAAAGTATAACTCAGTAATCTCCTAGTAACTTTCCCAAATTTATCTTCATCCCAAATTCTCTCTCTCTTTAAATGTCTGCCTGTGTTCTAGAACTCAAATTCATCATCTTTCATTCAATTTCTTTCTTTTTCTTTCTTTCTTCCTTTCTTTTTTTCCTCCTTTCCTTTTTTCTTTTTTGTTTTTGCTCACAGGTAAACAGCAAATTCCTTTGTAAGACTTCTGTTTGTTGTACTAATTACCCTTGAAAGCAGAGTATCTTTTAATAGACTTGAAGACTACATATGATAACTGATCTCAGTAATCTTTTAAAACTATTTGGTTAAGTTTTAGTAAAACTTAGAAAAATACACAAATTTATATTATTTGTTTATGGAAATTATACAACATGGGTTTGGAGATATGGTTCAGAAGTTAAGAGCACTGGATATTTTTGCAGAAGACCAGGGCTGGAATTCAAGCAACCACATAGTGGCTTGCAACTGTCCTTCAACCTTAACTCCAGATCCAGGGAATCTTAAGCCCTCTTCTGTCCTCCATGGGCACTGCAGAACATGAGTACACTTATGCACATAAAAAATAAATAACACTTGTATACATAAAATAAAAATAAATAATTCAAAAAAAATTTTAAGAACCTTATGCAACATCTTTATAGCATCATTTTAATGAGTAAGTTTTTTAATTGTTAGAGAAATTAGTTAATGAAAATATAGAGACTGATATTCAAAATGGCTGATTCAGGACAGTAGTAGACCAGTAGACCTTTCAATGTGGGTAAAGAAATATTACCAAGAGAAATGTTACAAAGGTAATCAAATATTATTTTAATATTAATGTAATTTTATAAAATGACTCAAAGGAAAAATGTCATCAAGGAGAATACGTACAAAATAAATTTTATAATATATATTACAGTGAATTTCACGAAAACCGCTCTAGCTGATATGCCAGACTATAGTAGAAACTAAAATACCATAGTTGCTTATTTAATGTTCTTAAAAGTTTCTCAATTGCACATTTGTTTATATCTTTGAAAATTGCAACTATAAACAATAACAACACTGAGGATAATACTATTGCCACTCAATTATCACACTTGGAAATTTATTCTAAACATTTCTCTTCATTAAATAACAAAAGTACATCAACATTATTAATATCAAAGTATTTAACTCACACTCCTGCCTTTTATCTGAATTGGTTTGTCCTAATACTTCATTATTCTTCCTAAAGTTCTGAGTCACACCATTTGTAGTGAAGAAATATGTTGAATAGATTTTAGTGTGAATTCTAGTCTCATTACAAAAACCTAGTCACTCAGTAATTTTTCTTCATTGTTTTCAGATAAGTGCTATCCCCAATTTTTTATTTGTGTGAGAGTATTGCTTGCGTGTATGTAACCCCTCTGGGCACTGGTGTGGCACAATGGCTGTGGAGGTCAGAAAAGGGCATCAGATTCCCTGGAACTGAAGTAACAGACAGTTGTTAATCGCCATGTGGGTGCTGGGAACGGAACTCTGGTCCTCTTTGAGAGCAGGCAGTGCTCTTAATCACTGAACCATCTCTCTAGCTCCCAGTTCCTTGTTGTCACCATTCCTGCTGGACTTATTCATTGCATTTTATCGGTATTCATATTCATATCTCACAGGTTACCAGTAGTGGCAGCACATCTAAGCTCCAGCTAAAATAATCCTTCTCTGTGATGATGGCCTCTGCACTCTGAAGAATACCCTCTTCATTATTGTCTTTCTAATAAATCAAGGCAACAGCAGGGCCTATCACTTCACCTCTGCCCACATTATCATAAACATCCTCAATTGGCTTATCTTCTGGTCTCTAAAACTATTGACCTTCTTGCATACCACTTTCATATCCATAGATTTTGTTTCCTGCACTTTATTGAAATGTTGAGATTATTTGTTACATGGCAAAAGCCAACTAAAACATCTAGAATTTGTTCAACAGTAAATTATTTTTTCCAAACTTTAAAACATTTTTATTGATTTTTCTGAGAACTTCACACAATATATTTTGATTATCATTAGATTCCCTTCTCTATCATCACCCCCTCCTTAATACCCTCCACCTAATTTCATAGTCTCTGTTTTTTAAAGATCGAAATGAGTTTATTTTGTATTCCCAAATGTTCTTCAGCGATGGTGAATATTCAGCAGGCATGGTGTTCATCACCTGGATCTTAGTATACCTCTCAGTATCACATCCTTAAAGAAAACTGACTCACCCTCCCCCAGCAGCTATTAGATATTAATGGTTGCTGTGCTAGGGTTGGGGATTCTTTCCCACCTTTGCCCTCCATTTGGGGATTTTGGCTTGAGACTGCATTGTTCTAGTGCATGCTGTCACAAATGCTGTGAGTTCCTATGAGTAAGTAATGGCTCTGATATCTGGAATACACTGTTTCTAGTCATCCACCACATGTCTCTTACAATTTGTATACCCCCTATTTCACAATTATCACCAGAACTTTGGAGGATAGGGTGTGATATAGGTCACTAATTCAATGCTAAGCACATTATAGTCTCTTATTTTTTACATGTTTACCAGTTATAGGTTACTAATCACCATATACTGCAAGAATCTTCTCTGGTGAAGTTGAGAGAATCTTTGAGGTCAGTACTAGCATGGTTTCTTCTTGTTTTTTCTATGACTGACACATACAGTGTCATCAGAAAGTGAGGTGGACGAGTTTCTCTTTTGCCTCTGTCACATTGGCTGAGGAATGTATTGTGCTGCAGAGTGCGCAGACCTGCTCATCATTTCTGTGTGCCTTTCCAGCTCTTGGAGACTTTGGGGAAATGAGACTGTGCTAACTTCTGTCATTTTCTGCTCTGCCCCCATTTCCTCTTGTTCTCTTTGTCCTGGAACTTTACTTACTCAAATACTTAAATTGTTCATGATCTAAAATGGGGTAGATATAAACAAAGTTAACCCACCAGAATAGTATATGATTTAAATGAATAAAAAGCACTGTGTGACGAATAGTGACAGAAATCTTGTCTTTGTCAAAGTGGAGCTTTTATCCACTTAATATTATTAAATAATTCATATTGTTACATATAAAACCAATAATCTGCTATGGCTGAAACACCAAGATGTTTTGCATATACTCATATAAATCTGTAAATAGCTGGTATTGAGATTCTGAAATATTGCAACAGTTGTCTGTGAAAACAACTTAGGTATATAAAATAAGTCACCAAGCAGAGGGCAATTTTACTGAAAAATTTAGTAGAGAAATTTCAAAGTTATATGCTGGTGTCCTACACAGGGTTTGGACTGTGAGCTCAGTGTATTTCTCCCCATTAGTCTTTCCCTGTGTTAGACCATAAAAGCCTCCTCGTTAAAGACTTTGAGACAAAGAATGAAGAACAGGTATAATCACATACACAAAAGCAGATATGTGCTGCAGTTGATGACTGACAAATCCCTGAACTGAACATGAACTTGGAGACATATGCTTACCACAATAGGGGTAAATAAGACTGCTGAGGAAAAGTCAAAGAAGCAAGGGATCACTGTGGAGTCATTTGCAGTCTAAATAGATGGAGGTATTCTTTGTGTTCAAATATTTGTGGTGGTTGCTTTCTACTTTTTTTAGATAGAAATCCCATCATCTCTGAAAGAGTTGGGTGTTTATCAATATTGGCACCATGGAGATACCTTTGTCTGCTTGAAAACGACATCCAAATTAAAGTGATGCTATTTTATAAAGAGTACCTCTGTGTAAGAAAAGTGCTATAGTTCAGCACACTTAGCTTCATATGAAAGAAGGGATTTAACTGAGTTCTTCATATGGGAGGGTATGACTTGCAGAGTTCAGTTATTCCATGACATGTTCCAGAAGGGTAGAAGTAATATCCTTCACCTAATGTTAATGAAGATTTCAAATGTGTGCCAAACATACCTTTTCCAGGTATTGATCCTCACAATGCCATGGAACTAATAATCTCTCAAATTAAAGATACAAATTTCAAAGGAAAGTCTACATAAAGTTAAAATTAATATTCTAAAATAATATTTCTACTTTGACTATTAATGTTCTTTTAAGACATCTTTTAATGACTAATGGGCATTGGTAATTATGTTCATATAGTTTTATAACTAAGGGTATGCTAAATTCATTTTGAAATATGTACTTCTGATCATAAAACTGAAAGATGTTTACATTATGAACTGTTAGCATTTCAGAACTTCTAAATTTTCATAGTAGTACTATGCTTAAAATACCATTACCCAAGATTTATCTGCATGACACACAGTAATTAAAAATGCCAGAATGGTGGAACTAACCTTCTTGGATGTTTAACAGACATACCTTGAGATCTATACTAATTGGGTCAGAGGGACACAAAGGATGCTTTTTGCTCCTTGCCCTCCTAGGTCGATTAGTTCCCAGGGAGCATGAGCATCTCACAAATTGTCCTATAATGGTGGTGGGTCATCTGACCTCTTGATCAAGGAGGCCAAG
>NW_008338715.1:5495335-5527752 GCF_000622305.1 Nannospalax galili | reverse complement strand
ACTGTGCTCTGAAAAAAAAAAACACCAAGACATTGTATAGATATAAAAAATCTTTATACCCATATTCCAATAGATTTTATTCTATTTTAAATTTAACTGATTTTTTTTTAGCAATCAAAATGTTCCAATTAGTACTTAAAACATCAATGCATATGTACCTCTCAGACACACATAAGGCCAGGATCAATATCACTTTCCTCCTCCACATCACATCCCATTCTGTGGTCTCCAGGGATATTGACATGTATTGGACAGATAATGAATCTGTAATCCTCTGAATAATGAGCCTAAGTATGTTTGACAATTTATTCTATTTTTAAGTAGGAGTATCACTTTATAATTATAAAAATCATAGAATAAACGCTGGGCGTCGTGGCACACTCCTTTAATCCCAGCACTCAGTAGGGAGAGGCAGGCCAATCTCTGTGAGTTCAAGGCCAACCTAGTCTACATAGTGAGTTCCAGGACAGCTGGGGCTACAGGGAGACCCTATCTCAAAAAGACCAAAAAAAAAAAATCATAGACTAGAATAAAATCATAGAATCCAATAATATAATTACTATCAATTTTTAAGTAACATCCATAAATGAATGTGCTATGCTTTTAACCAAGCATTCCCACCAATTTGTGTCCACAGCATTATCTCAAAAGTATGAATGACACCTTGGGTTACAGGCCATGATGACTGCAATGTCAGTGTCTAGTAAGAAAATTTCAGCTCCATTATAACCTTAGGATTGCACCCTCACATAAACAAACATAATAGACCAAAATGATATTATATGGCACACAGCTTCACTGAGAAACTAAACTTTTATATTGTGAAATTGATGCAGAAATACCTCAGACCATTAAAATACTTTTCTACCTGAATGCTTTGATATGCAAATCAAGCTCTAGCTAACATCCCCTCTAAAAATTATTTAATTGCCATCGAGGGTACAATTTCCTCTTTCTAGAATCTCGATTTCTGGAATCCCAAGCTAATAAAATGTATAAACTTTTTAATGGTGATGAGGTTTTCATGACAGTAATATGATCAAATTCTGAACAATTAAGTACGTCACAACTTCACATTTACAACTTTGTTGTTACATCATAACTAAAGACATTAATCTCATTTGTTCACCTGTATGATGGACTATCTATTCCTTACTGTAGTTGTCAGAATTAATGTAAAAATGGTGGTAAAGTGAGTGCCATGGTAGGATCCTAAATGCATCTTTACACAGAAGAAAGCAAATTTTTTATTAAAATTTTGTTTATTAAATAATTTTAATTGAATGAAATAATAATGGTAGAAAAATAGAAAGGCCTTGTTCTATTTTAAAAAATAAAGTTTCAACATTACATAATTTTTATAGGCAATATTATTATTAAAAGTCATTATTCTCTTTGTATTTTTTTCTGTAGTGTTTCAGGACAAGTTATGATATGACTGGGACAGAAGGAATCTGTTTCTTAGTCTATATTTAAAATGGAAGCTGAATAGCTTCATTGATTTGGTGAAATCTAATTGTTTCTGTTTTAGTAAACAAACAATTTGCTTTGCCAATCCTTTGCCATCCTCCCCAATGTTTAAAGGCATTCACAATGATTTCCCAATTTGTTAGTAATAGGGAGAATAATATATAATCAAAACCTGATTCCATGCATGATTTGATTACAGGGTACTTATTAAACCAATGCTAGCAAACTCCACTTAATTCAGTGATTAGGAGAGGGGTATTTTCCCCCATACACCTTCTAAGAGACCAATCAACACAGGTAAGACACCTGAATCAGGCTTTACTTAATGTGTTCATTTTTAATTTTAATTTTTAAAGAGCCTTTAAGATTTTCTTTAGGATTCTGGGACTATAGTACATATATGTACTTGGGTACATGAAAGCAAAATTCTTGTCTTACTTTGCAGTCTTGACAAGTTATTATTATATTTTCTTTCTTAAGAGGTGGCAGTTTGCTAAGCTTGGAACTTGACATAGCATTAGATATTTTGCCCAGCAGGTATACAAGTTAATTCATTAAACCAAATCACTTTCATTAGAGCACTAGTCTCATGTGTTACTACCAGCACTATAATAAATAATTTTATTCTATCCATTATGGTAAGTGATATATCTGATACATTTATTAAGTTAAAGTGTTCTCTCAAACTCTTATGTTCAATTATTTTTGTCAACAGTTGCAATGCTGAAGTCTCACTTGGGAGTAATTACTTGTAAGGATAAATTATCAACTTTATTTCCTGGTATGTATGTTCCTCCACAGTTTGGTCACAACCTGCTTTTCCAACCTCATAACCTGCTAATTCTGTACACAAATCATTCTGACAACCAGGCTGTACTCATCATAGCCTCAAAGTCTGCACACTAAGCTTTACATTTTCTTTGTGTAGGCAAGCTGTAGTTTTCCTCTGGGATCAGAGTCAACACGTTCTTCATCAAGTTTTCATTTGTTTCACTTATCTGTACCTCTTTTGGCAGAAAATACCTTCTGCTGATAATGGTCTTTTTGTCTTAACAGTGTATTTACTAAACAATAATTATGCTCATTTCTCAATTAAGAAATTGGCTTTAATGCTATGTAAATTCTTGTTCTGTTCTTTTTTCACACCCAATTTTTAGCCATGAGAAATTGGGAAAGTGTTCACATTTTAAAACAGCTGTCTCAGTACCTTCACACAGATTTTTCCTGAAAGTAGAGTATGATATATATTGACCAAAGACATTCTTAATAAATCAGTACTAGGTCATGAGACTGAATGATGGTCCAAACCTTTCAAAATGCATATTAGATACCATAACTATTCCACTTCTTTCTTTATTATTCAGTACCAATCATGTAATTAGTATCTATGTTGGATCACATCTCTCTCCCCTGGATATAACAGTGAATACGATTAACTCAGCAATTATTGACTAGTTACTCAAAATGAAGACAAAGTAATGAAAAGTACATTACATTTTTCCTAATCTTCTGATGTTCCACATGATTTCATGATTTAACAATTCCATTTACAGCAGATTAGACTTTCCTACTGGTCATTTATATAAAAGGCCATTGGCAGTAAGTTTTCTTTCTGGTGTTTATAAGTGCACTGCTTAATCACTATTTGTTGATAGCTACTTCTACTGGCTTCAGCTGACAAGCATTTGTCTATATAAAAGGAATTAGTCATTCAATTGTGATGACTATATTTTCATAACTCCTTTCTGATATTGGTCAGACCTCCCAGCCTTTTGGTTGGAGCAAAGAACAGGTGTTATAATTTGCTTTCTTGTTGCTGTGATAAAACACTGACTAAACCAACTTGGGGAAGAAATGGTTCATTTCATCTTAAGTAACAGTCCATCACTGAGGGAAGCTAAGACAAGAACTTAAGCCAAGCAGGAACCTGGAGGCAGAAAGTGAAACACAGATCAAGGAGGAATGCTGCTTACTTGCTTGCTGCCTTAGGCCTGTGCTCACACAGCCCCTTTTCTTACACAACCTAAGATACCTGCCCAGGGGTAGCACCACTCACTTTGGGCTGGGCCTGTCCCATGGAAGAAATGCTTCCATTAAGGTTCCTTCTTCCCTCCCAGGAGTGTCAAGTTAACAACAAAGCAAACCATGACAGTAGGAATTCATCTTTCTCTTGTTTGGCCTGGAGTACCACCCATCACATTCATTTTAAGCATTACAGAAACATTTTCCATATTCAAGTTCTCCAGTTTTAATGTAATTGGTATCTACATTGGACCACAATTTAAATTGCCATGGATTTTTAGGAGTTGTTAATCCAGAGTAAATGCTCTACAGGCTTTAGTTCTTAACTTTATCCTAACTTTTAGAAACATGTCCACAAAATATTGTCAATGTGTCTTGGCTAAAACTTTAAAATATATATTTTCTTACTTAAAAGCAGATTTTAAGCTTATGCTCCTGACTTTTGAAAATACATTTGATACACACAACAATATTGGGGTATAAGGAAGAGGTATGACACTCTAAATAAAGACATTGAACTAGATCAAACACTGTTTTTATATTATGTATTGTTCCAAAATGCTATATCATGGTATCTTCATTTTTAAAATCTTTTACTTACTATTTTTATTTTAGTGTGGGAGTGTACTGCCTGCATGGATGTAAATGCACTCGTGTGATACAATGCCTATGAAGGTCAGAATATGGTGTGGGGTTCTCCTGGAATTATAGTTACACACAGTTAACCTTCATATGGATGCTGGGACTCAAACTCCATTCCTCTGTAAGAGCAGTCAGTGATCTTAACTTCTGAGCCATCTCTCCAGCCTGGTCTTCATTTTTAAAATGGTGTGTGTGTGTGTGTGTGTGTGTGTGTGTGTGTGTGTGTGTTTAGGTGGTAGATATACACATAGAGCTCTCTGAACACAAAAGTTATATGCAGTGAATTGTGCCTACAGTTTTAACAATTCACTTATGATTTCTACTCATTTGTCAGTCACATATGCTCTCTTGATTCCCACCCAGAACTTGAAGGTAAGACTGTATTGCTGAAGACAGGACATAATTTAGGCACAGGACTTGGAGCAATGGTGTTGGAACTGACCTGGAAGCCTCCTCCCTGAAGACTGGCTCTCATAATATCAGAGGATACTGTGCAAGTTGCTAAGGGAGGAAAATAAAACAATGATCCAACCCACCTGCAAAGCCCAATAACCACAACGACCAGCAGAGCAAGCTCTCACTATTGGTGTAATAGTGGCACTTTTATCTTGGGAGTAATCAACAGCTATCTAATTGGACAATGGGAGGAAATTCATGTATGGTACTATAAACACACCCACATACACATAGCTGGAGAGGTCATAGATCCTAGAGAAAAACCTACTTCTGTCACAGTCCTAGAAAAATATAAAATCTTGCTGTATTCTAAACATGTATCCTTATATTAACAGACAAGTATATCTCTTATCACTCATTAAAGAAGCTTCTTTCTGCAACATAAGAGACTGGTAAAACACAGGGAATACGTGTCTGTGAGAAATCCAGCCCTAAGTGACACATCTACAATGGAACCTCTACACCTACTGTTCAGGGAACATAGTGGAACACTGCACAGAGAGAATATTATTGCATCTCTCAACTCTCACAAAGGAAGTTTCTTCATGAAAAAGATGATGATTAACACAAAATCACTACTGGTCAAAATGTAGAGAATAAAAGAATACAGGATGGGTGTCCCTGGATAGGACATATAAATTAAATCTCTGCTATGCAGGATACAGGGACCATTGCTAAAAGTGGGCAGAAAGACTGTAAGAGCCAGGAGTGGTGGATGACTATAAAGAAACAGATTTTTTTATGCTTCTGGAAACTTGCTCATATAAACGTTCAGCAACCATGACAGCATACACAAGCCCCATGCATACCCTAACCAGGAAAAAAAAAGCCAGCATATAATTGGGAACATGGATAAGATGTGCCAATCCTAGGTGAGGAACTATTAGCAGCAGATCACTCCTCTGTGAGAGAGAGTTGATCTTCTTTAAGGGAGTGATGCTAGATAGGTTGCCCAGGCTCCAGTGGATGCATTCACATCAAGGGATATCTGGGGACACAAATTTGACTCAATAGGAGTTAATATATGACAGAATGTATGAAATTTGGTGAGATGAATATAGAATGGTATGGAAAAGGGAAGGGACCTAAATATGATCAAGATGTATTATAACAATATATGAAATTTCATTAATTTTTAAATGAAGGATAGGAAGGAGAAAATCAGTTTATGCAAGGGTTCCATAAGTTCAAGACTGTTTCCTTGTCCTTGGTGACAGGTGAAGAATAAAGTATACCAAGAAAACTCAGAAGTAGAATCTCGGAAAGAGTATAGCCCCAGACTCTGATCTCAAGATAAAGAAAGCCTGCTTCAAAGCAATTGTCTACCATTTGTTTTCCTACTTCAATCAATGTCAGCATGATGTGAATTTTCTTATTGTATGTAATGCCTTTAACGTGATGTTCTCAGCAGTGCACCAAGACTATAACCATTATGAAATTTTGTTTCCACAATTTTGAATTTTTAATAACAATAGTCATTGGTCTATAAAGTACTTTCTGTTTAAGTCAAGACGCTCTTGTTCAGCCTTGGAATTTTGTAACTGTAACTCTTAATCATTAATGTTTGTGAGGCTCTTTCAAGATGCCTAGACATTAGGTTTTAGATCCCCAGTGTTTCAAAGTATATTGATTTATAAAAATATTTGATTTTCCAAAGAAGAAGGAGGATAAGGAATGCAAAGAGGAAGAGGAGCAGAAGGAGGAGGAGGAGGAAGAAATTACAATCCTAAACAAATATGCATCAAACACAAGTACACCAAAATTCATAGAAGAATCATTATTAGATCTAAAATTACAAAATGACCCCAATACATGGAAAGAGGGTGATTTCAATATCCTGCTCTCAAAAATGAAATCATTTTTCAGGTGAAAATGGAACACAGAAAACTTTGAGTTAAATGACATCATAAATCAAATGAACTAAACAGATATTTATAAGACACGCTACCGAAACACCAAAGAATACACCCTCTGTCCAGCTGTCATGGAATTTTCATCCAAATCAACTACATATTAGGATACAAAGCAAGTCTCCACAAATTTAGGAAAATGGAAATAGTTTTTTTTCCATCTTATCTGACCAGAAAGAAATAAACCTGGATGTAAAAAATAGAAATGAAGATAATTATAGAAACTAATGAAACTAAACAATACACTACTGAATGAAAATTTGATCAATGAAAAAATAAATTAATTAAAAAATTCCTCTAACTGAAGAAAATTAGAGATGCCTCTTATTAATAATGTAGTAAAACATTTGATGCTTCAGAAAAACGAAGGCAAACAATACCCAATAAGAATATATGTGAAGAGAAAATCAAAATCAGGGATGAATTTAATGAAATAGAAATGAAAACAAGATTCCACAGCATCAATTAAATGAAGAATTAGTTCTTTGACAAGATTAACAACCTTTAGTCAAATTAGCCAGTGAAAAGAGAGGAAATAAATTATTAAAATCATAGATGAAAAGCAAAGTAAACAGAGGCTGAGGAAACTCAAAGAATGAAAAGAAAGTACTTTAAAACCTAAATTCCACTAAACTGGAAAAGCTAAAAGAAATGGGTGAATTTCTAGGTAGGTGGGACCTACAAAATTTAATCTAAGATAAGGGAAACAATTTAAATTAAACCATAGAAACCAATGAGATAGAAACAATAATTAAAAGTCTAAAAATTTAAAAGAATTTACCAAGAGTCAGGTGGATATATCACAGAATTCTACCAGACCTTCAAAGAAGTACTCATAGACATAGATGAAAACATTCTCAGTAAAATACTTGAAAACTGAATGCAAGCGCATATAAAAATATTATCTGCCATGATCAAGTTGGACTTAACTCAGTGATGCAGGGATCACTAAACATATGTAAATCAATAAATATAATCCATCAAATAAATAGACAGAAGATAGTAACCACATGATCATCTCACAAAATGCAGAAAAGATCTTTGACAAAATCCAAGTTCCCTTCATGACTAAAGTCATGTGAAAATAGAGATACAGGGGACATATCTCAGCATAATTAATGCAATATACAGCAAACACTCATCAAAAATCATACTAAATGGACAAACCTAAACCATTTCAGCTGAAACCAGGAATGAGTCAAGGATGTCCATTCTTACCATTCCTGCTCAATAATGTGCTTTAAGTTTTGTCTAGAGCAGTAAGACAGGTGAGAAGGTAAATCAGATACCAAATGGATAGGAAGAAGTCAAAGTATCCCTCTTTGCAGATGATAAAATACATACTTAAAAGATCCTAAAGCCAGGTGTGATGGTGCATGCCTGTAGTCCCAGCACTTGGGAGGCAGAGGCAGGAGGATGTCTGTGAGTTCAAGGCCAGCCTGGTCTACATAGTAGCTCCAGGACAGCTGGGGCCACAGGGAGACCTTGCTTCAAAAAGACCCCCCCAAAAATAAAATAAATGATAAAAAAAGATCCTAAAGACTCCATCAGAAACCACTAGAGCTGATAAACACATTAAAAAATGTAATAGGAAACAAAATTAACACGCAAAAATCATTAGACTGCCTATACAGTAAGAGGAACCACACAGAGAAAGATATCAGGGAAACAATCCCATTCATGATAGTCTCAAATCCCATACAATATCTTGAAATTATTCTAAGGACATGAAAGAACTGTATAATAAAAAGTTTAAGACACTGGAGAAAGAAACTGTAGAAGTACCAGAAGGTGAAAAAAATCTCCAAAGCTCAAGTATTGGTGGAAAGCAATAAGCAATCTATTAATTCAGTGCAATACCCATTAAAATTCAGACACAATTCTTCAAACAAATTGAAAAAATAATTTCAAATTTCACGTGGAAACCCCCTCTAGTTGATTGAATGAGAATGTCCCCTATAGGCTCCAAGTATTCGTACATTTTATCCTAAGTTGGTGGTGCTGTTTTGGAAGGTCTTAGAAAGTGTAGCCACACTGGAGGAAGCACATCACTGGGTGCACTTAAAGAATTCTTCAACCTTGCTAGATCTCCAGTCACCCTCTCTTCTTCCTATGCCAGCTCAAAGGTGTGAGCCTCTGCTTTCTGTTCCTACTCCAGTCACCTCTGCGGCCATGCCTCTCCATCATGTTGGATTCTTGCCCATTTGTAATCATAAGCTAAATAAATTCTTCCTTCTACAAGTTCCTTCGGTCATGGTGTTTTATCACAGTAACAGAAAAGTAACTAACATAATCCCGCAAAAAACATGATTCCTAAAATAATCCTGAACAATAAAATAATTGCTTGAGTCATTTCTGTCCCTGATCTCAAAATATACTACATAACTATAATAATGAAACAGCATGGTACTGGCATAGAAACAGATACATTAATCAATGGAATAGAATTAAGGACCTAGATTTAAATTCAGCCATTTGCAGCCACCTGGTTTTCAACAAAGGGGCAAGAGAACACGTTGGGGAAAGGTAGCATGTTCATCAAAGATTCTGGTAAAACCGGAGAGCTACAAGTTGAAGAAGGAAATTAAATTCCTATCTCAAACCATACACAAAATTCAAGTACAAATGGATCAAGGATCTCAACATAGACCCCATATCCTGAAACTGATAGAGGAGAAAGCAGGGAATTCACTGGAACTTACAGGAACAGGAAAAGAGGTTTTGAACAGGACTCTGAGAACAGTCATTTCCTCCAACCACTAACAAATAGGTCCTAATGAAGCTAAGAAGCTTCTGTACAGCAAAGGAATATCTTTGAGTGAAGAGAAACCCACAGAATAGGGAAAAATCTTTATTGGTTGTACACCTGTTGAAGAGTTAGTATCCTGAGTATACAAAAACTCAAAGAACTAAACATCAAGCAATCAAACAACCAAATTAAAAATTGGGACAAAGCCAGCCTGGTCTCCATAGTGAATCCAGGCTAGCTGTGGCTACAGGGAGACCCTGTCACAAAAAGACAAAAAAAATTGGACAAGGAATTCAACAGGGGGGTGAGAAAAAAAGAGACACAAATGTCTAAGAAAAAAATTTATTGTTCAACATCTTTACCCACCAACGAAATGGAAATTAAAACTACTCTGAGGTTTCATCTTACTCTAGGCAGGATGGGTAAGATCCAAAGACCAAACAAGGACAAATGCTGGAGAGGGTGTAAGGAAAAGGGAATTTTATATACTGTTTGTGGGAATGCAATATGATGCAACCACTATAGAAATCAGTGCAGAGATTCCTCTGAAATCTATAATAGGGGCTGGAGAGCTGTCCTGACCATTAAAGCCTCAAGCTCATAACCAAAGGCTAGAAATAGATCTACCACAATAGCCAGTCATCCCATTATTGAGTATATACCTAAAGGATTTTATATCCTAACTCAGAGATGCCCATTTATCCATGTTCATTCCTACCTTTTCATCATAGTCAGGGAATAGAAGCAACCTAACTGTCCATTAATTGATAATGAATGTGCCGGACATTTATACTTTGGAAAGTTACTTAGCTCTGAGAAAAATAAAATTATGAAATTTTTAGGCAAATGAATACAATTGAAAATAAACACCCTGTGTTAGGCATCTATAAATTTAGAATTTTCTTTCTCATAAGTTGATGCTGCATTTGAATCCTTAAAATATGTATGCTTCATTTGGAAAATCCTTAATGATTAGGAAACTAGTAAGGGGCTATGTCAGGAGGAAATTGTGGGAAGGGGATAGAAAGCAGTGATGTAAAAATGGGGAAGAATAATAAGTAAATAGGAAAGGTGAAATTGAGTGCCGAATTGGAGGGCATGGCAGAATAGGGAGTATGGGTAAAGATAACTGACATTAAAAGCCTTTAGAAAATAGTTTTATGACAACTTACCGCTACATAAACTTCTGAAAATTTATACATGTACAATATAAAGACAGCTTATATGGAGCTATACTATAAAAGGAGGACATTGCCCCTACCAAATGCCATATGCTAACAAACAAAAAGCCAAATGCAGGGAAATAGAGTGCCTCTTTTGAAGTTGCTGACCAGTGGTCCCATAGGCCCTCACACAATGCTTGCCATTGATCCTGCTCTTGGGCATCCATAGAAACTGACAGTAATGATGATTCTAAAGTAAATGTGTACTGTCAACAAAATAACCAGAGTATCAGAAGAATTAAATTTTATCATGAAAATACATATTTATATATACTATGAGTTATTGAAGATTTGTATTTCGGGTAATTTTTTCATTAATTAGAAATCTTTGAAGAGCTCTTTAAACAGTAAAACAAGAAAAGACTGAACCAAGCTTAAAAAATAGCTTAGAGAATAATAGGGGGGAATAAAAGTAAATCAACCCTGGATAAAGAGAAATATGATTGTGTATATATAGGGATATGGAAAATTCTAATAGGTCTTAAGTAGAAACCTGGAAATACTATATTCCAGTGTTGCTCCACACTGCTGTAAACTTGTGTTTCCTGGAAAGCATCTTCAAATGATATCATAATTAGAGGGAAAAACAGATTTTTTCTAAAACAAAATCAATCTAGCTATTTTCCATATTACAGTAAGAACAAGCTAGTTAAAAATGATGCTAATGAATTTTCAAACTGGATCAATTAACCATGAAACTATGATTTTTGTAAAAGTGTCAGAACAGTGTGCACAAGTATTTCAACTTCAAAGATTTTAATTAAGATTCTCCAATCTATACCTCAAAATCAAAGAGCAATTTAAAAAGATCTCAGTCAGCACAATACGAGCTAAATGATAAGCAGATTTGCTAATTACTTAAATTAATAACAATATAATTATAGATACAGACAGGTAGGCTTTAAGTATATAGCCAGATTTTCGTTGCCTCCTAACTTTACAATCTTGCTACCCTGGGTTTGTAAGCTGTGCACCTCAATCTGTTTACCCTGCACTTTTGGTTTTATTTGATGACACTTTGAGTACGTGTGACTATTTTTTTTGCTTTCCCTGATTCTCATTTGCCCCTGCAATTCTATTTTTTTTTCTCTTCTTTCCTAATGTGACTTTTCTTCTTGGACTTGATTTCCTTCAACTCATCTATTAGCACTGTTTCTCTATTTTCTCTTTCTTTTTTTCTCTCACAGATGAAATACTTTGTTTTGTTTTCAATAGTAAACAGGATCAGGGTCAGGCAAACATCACAAACTATGAGTTGCTATAAATTATGTAAAACTACATATGATATTTTTCCATACCCCCATTCTAAAATAAAGGTTCAGCATTGTAGCTGTGCCAATGGATTCCAACAGGCTAAAATACACTACTTCATTATCTTGTTTGCTCTCTCTAATTCTGATTCTCTAATGATAACATTTCTAGTCATTATATCTCCTGAAAGTTTCATGAACTCTGAATTATCTTCTCTTTTTTTTTTCCCAAGAAGATCTCTTCTTAACATCATGGTAGCTTTTCTGTTTCTACATTTGATTGCTGGTAGGTAGGTTGTTTGGTTAGTTCGTTTGTTGACTGGTTTTTAATCTCTCTTTTTGGAAAGATAACTTATTATCTTTTTTGGAGACAAAAAAAAGAGATGGGCCAATGCCACCAGGAAGGTAATTCGCACTAAGAATTCAAGAAGATATTCTACGCTGTTCTCCATGTCTTCAGTTTAAAGCAGTTCCCTGTAATGCAAGAGCCAGATATCAAATGTGATATCCCAATGGAAGAGCAGAAATTGAACTCATGTAGTAGAAGTAGGACAATTATAATTTGCATTTCTCCTTTTTAGTCTATTTTATTTCTTCAATTCTCCTTGACATTCTTTTTGACAACAAGTCACAAAATGTGTTGATACAGGAATTGATTTGGTTTATAAAAGGCTGTGGTAATGGAGAAGTGTGTGGTCATAATTTTGCGTAGAGCTAATCACGGAAGGAGTCACTTCAGGTACTGATGCTGTTGATAATTATTACTGAAACCTACATGGTGAGACAGCCTCCTGGATACATAGTTTATAGAACCCAGAACACAATCTACACATATGAGATTCATACATTTTATTGTGTGTTAATCAAGATTAAGTTTTGAAAGAGGATTTCGTATGGGTCTCCTGTAGGCTCACATGTTAAAATCTTTGTCTTCAGTTTGCATGACTGAAAGATGATGAAACTCCAAAACATGAAGTCACTAAAATGTGAACTTGTACAGAATTGTGGGACTCTCTTCTCTTCTTACTTTTGCTGCATGACCAAGGAGAAAGCTTATTTTCATTGCCACACATCTACCTACTGTGATGTCCTCTAATAGTCACAACATATTCATACCAGCTGATCATATAAACAGTTCTTTAAAGCTGTGTGACAACAATCAACATTTATGAACTGATCATCTAAGATATTTTCTATAGCAATGAAAACCTAATATAGTAATAACATATTCTGCTTCTGTTCTTATCACTAATATCCAGTTCTGCCATCCCAAACAGTCCAGATAGTCACTTATGGCTATGTATCACAGAAAATTTAGAATCAGTTCCTCAGTTTCACTAGCCCTATTTTAAGTGCTTACTTAAAATTCCTTAGTCCAGTTCAGAGTGACTAATTTCTATGTATTTTTATTGATTTTTTGTGCATTTCATACAAAACATCTTAATTATCTTTGTACCCCCCTTCCCCATCCACCCCTCTATGGAACCCCCTCCAAATTCGCAGTTCAGTTTTTGTCCGACTTGTTCATCCTAACGCTTCTTTGTCCCTCCTTTAGCTTCTGTTCTCTAAAACACATGTGCTAAAGCAACATTTATGATCTTTTAGAAAAATCAGTCTCCAACTAGCTTTGCTATTTTCATGTACCGTAACTCATCTCTATCTGCTTATCAGTAACAGTCAGGCATTGTGATCTAAAATAGTCTTCCTTCCACTGTGATCCACATTTTACATTCCGTTTTCACAATGGTAGCAGTGCCTGCTTTGGAACTAACCATTACATTGAATTATATCATTTCTTGAATTGTAATTAAATCTTTTTTTAAACTTATGATAAGCAAGATATTTCAATGGGTAGCTACCTGAATTATAATGTACACAACTTTTTTCAGCTGTCATCATTACATTATTTTATACATTATATACATCATTATATACTCTGCTTTCATGCCAGGACAAGATGACCCTTAATAACAGAAAAATATGTCAAACAAATTGATATATACCATGAAAGCCTAATGTTTTATGGAAATATTATCTATGTAGACAGCTTATATAGATTGAAGTGATACCACACTGTACACATATTGGAAATCGGTAAGCTTCAAAGATTTAATTACAGCATATGCAAGCGATTTGAATGCAAATAGGAACAATAGAGTATAATCCTCTCCTAGATGAAAGGGAACGCAAAGGAAATCAGCTGGAGATTTCTTAACATCGATGCCTGTTGTTTATTTGATGTTTAACTCCCATGTAAACAATATTTAAAAGAAAACATAAGAGCTCATTGTCAAATCAAACATACTTTCTTGAAACAAAGAGCCAGAACACTGTGACACAATGAGTTGTTCGTCCCCAAACCAACTGCTCCAAGCAGCCTTCTCTTTCCTCTTTGGCAGATGGTACTCGTTATGACTGCTCTCGAATGAGGGTGTTTCGAAGCAGGCTGTATTTACAATTATGACTCTCACATAAGGAGGTTTACTAGGGTTCTAAAGCTAATTAGCTCTGTCCACATCTCAACATTTTTGTTCTATTCTAGACCACAACTCACTTTGGCAATTATGGATGGAAGACAGCTTAAGAAAAAAGGGTAGATAGAGTAATGCTACCAATAAACACCAGTAGATGAATAGTCTTTAAAGCATCACTACACTTAGAGAAGCTATGGGCACAAGAAAATTCAAGAGTGACCTAAATATTCGTAAACAGAAGTATATGGCTGCTTATTTTATTCTGATAACTATATCAGAAGAAAACTTTGGGTGATAGATGTTCATGGACAGCTCCTCACAATCAGAACTTGGACTCATGTGGAAAAATTAACAGTGGGTGTATCTGACTGACCAGTTTCCCTATGTAAGAATAGGGAAAATAAGCATAGAGTGTCTTAAATTTTACAGGTAGGAGTTGTGTTCCTGAGGAAATCAAAGCCAGTAAGCCAAACACCTCATCTCTATCCAACGCAATATTCAGTCAAAAGCAGAGGTGTATTAAACAGTGCTACATGCCATTGATTTTCTTATAGCTGCCATATAAATAACATCCTTGCAATCAAGATGCAAGGGACATATTTTGGCAGGCTCAAAAACAAGAACTTGAAGCCTGATATTTATATCAATGAAACTCTGGAACTTGTCATTGGGAACTTTAGTGTCTCTCTTACTCTTTCCCTCTATTTCTTCCCTTTCTTCATTTATTTTACTATATTACTAAATTATTATCACTAAAAATTTATAGAGTGTCTCTATACTTAATAGTATTTGAGTCTCATGCATCAATCATTATGGAAAGAATAGCAAACGTGTATTGTAGTATAATAGCTTTATGTTTCTTTTGACTTCAAATTTTAAAACTAAGGACTGGAGTGATGGCTCAGCAGCTCAGAGTGAATACTTTTCTTTCTAGGAAGAAGTCCGGTTCCCGTCACTCATAGTGGATTCATCACATCATCACAACAGCCTGTGACTCTAGCTCCAGGGGTCTGAGACCCTCTTTTTGTCTCTCTGGGCATTATACTCATGTGCACAAATTTGTGCACAGACACACATAATTAGAAATAAATAAATGTAATCTTTAAAAGAAAATTTAAAGCCATCAGGTATGGTGGCACACACCTATTACCTCAGCACTCAGGAATCAGAGGCAGATAGATCCTGTGAGATCTAGTCTAGCCTGGCCTATGTAGGAAATTCCAAGCTGTGGGTACAGGGAGACCTTACTATTAAGTATATCCAGCTAATACAGACTCCTCCCTTATTCTCTCTTGATCTATTTTGACATCACTGGGAAATGGTTTGTCTTCAGATGGAAGTGATTGTTCAGGTATTACCATGAACACAATTATCACTCTATCTCTCAGTTGGAAGACAAATATATTTTCATTGAAAAAGCATCAATGGGAATTATCAACAATTTGTGGTTTGGTCTTTAATTTTTTTATTGAGATTTTTAAATTTCATACGACATTTCTCACTCAAATCAAGTCCCCCTCCCCCATCCATGCCTCCACTTATACCCCCATCGAACCCTGTGCACTCTGCCATGCATGTTGAGCTCTAGTCATTCATGTTTTTGTACCAAATGTCCTTCAGTGTAAATGGTCCTTAATTTTAAAGGCCAAGACTGCATGTAAAAACTCCCAGTAGTCATGGAAATTTTTGAATTGTGTACATCAAAGCTGCTTTTCTTATAAAAAGGAAATGGGAGTAGTAGAAAATGTTCCCTTCCTCTAACATTTATCAACATGTTAACTTCACATTGAAGGGTATTAGCAATATAGGAAATCACAAATCCCATGTGTAGAAAAAAAATAAGTTATTTACTAAGTATAGCATAATTAATAGTAATTTTCTTAAGACTATAACTCAGAAAGAATGTTTCAGTTAAAGGAAGAGAGAAATAACACACAAAAGAAGAACCAACATTGTGATGAGTTTATTTGACAGATCACAAAATTCTACAATTGGAGTCATTTGACCCTATGGTAAAATTGGAAGATTTAAGCTCAAAACTGACAGAAAGTGTTAAAAAAAAAACATTTTTAAAATATGAAATGCTGAACTAAATGTCAGCATAAATCTAGAGGCTCTAACATAAATAGTAGATAAAATTTAGAATGAGAGAAGGTTATAAAACTTAAAATTATCTAAAATTGAAAAGAAAATTCCTGAATCTATCTTCTTACTAACTTTTCAATTCTCATATACAACTATTTTGTAAATTAGATGATATTGTTATTATTTATTAACTAAAAAAGCTTTCCATTCTGTTTGAACAGATGAAAATTCTAATTAACCTAGTTTAATCATTACATATCATATGAATTATCAAATTATCATAATGTTCTTTACACAGATGTGAAAGTATGAAATCTCAACAAAACACAAAAAAATTCATTTATATTCTGTAATTTTCTATAGTTATAACAAAATATATAACAAATATAATTAAATATATTATTGATTTTAACTCAGATTCTGATTCATTTATATATTTTAATTTTAAACACTATATATACATGTCCAAAAGAATTTATAAATATAGGTTAAATATAAATGAATATATAATTACATGATTTGATCCAGT
This sequence comes from Nannospalax galili, assembly GCF_000622305.1. Classification (NCBI taxonomy): domain Eukaryota; kingdom Metazoa; phylum Chordata; class Mammalia; order Rodentia; family Spalacidae; genus Nannospalax; species Nannospalax galili. The sequence goes on along the minus strand of NW_008338715.1, from coordinate 5,510,942 downwards.
CCAAGACCATCTGCAAATTCATAATTACTTTATTCAAAGCACTAAAAATATAGCAATGATTCCTGATTTCTAAACCATTGATATATGTGCATCTTTATGCATATATGTAAATTCAGTAAGAAAAAGAAGATTGGTTTGCAAACATAGTAATATCAGAACTTACAGCCCCTTGATATATAAATCATATTACATCATTATTATGAGATTTATTGTAGAAAGTTCAATATAGAAAGTTAGCAAGTATGTGCAGGTCATAGCAACATAGCAAATTTAATAATCTAAGCAAATCATTGGTAAAGATCTTTAGGATTCATGTATTTAGAAAAGACCTCAAGGGAACAGATTAACCTTTCATTTGACCTTTAATTCTTTCTATGCTGAGCTACCAAAATAGCCTTACTTACAAAGAGTGTACATCCCCAGAAGCTTGGCTACAGCTTTGATCTTGGGGTTCTTCACCTCTAGAACCCTGAAACATAAATTTATGCTTTCTATAAATTACACAGTCTTCGCTGTTTTATTATGACAGCACAAATGGACAAAGATACATGGTTTCCTAAAGTGTCTTACATGTGAAGGATATTGTTGTACAGCTATTTGCTCTGAACTGAAGCATTTCTTTTTGTATGGAGGGGTAAACTCATCAAACTCTACAGGGCACCACAGTTTCAAAGCTGAGGAAGCTCACAAAGTTACAAGAATAAAAAATATCCTCTGAATCCTGTAAACAGGAAACAAATTCCCGAGGAAAGAAGACTCTTCAGCCGGGAGGTTCATGGATACATGGGCATTTTGATCATGCAGCTGCATTTAAGTCTCCCACGCTGTTGTGTGTAACCCCAATAAACTCAGTGGCTCACCCAGCTGGCTTGGGTGAAATTACTTCTCTGACCTGTCATTGGTGTCCAATCTGGGTTGAATGGATATTTGTTCCTGTCTCCCCAGGAGAAGTCACAAAGCAGAATTGTAGCTAAGGATTTAGAGCACACGTTTCATTTTCACTTTGATTCTGGCATTTGAAAAAAAACAAAAAACAAAAAAACTTTAAATGTTAAATTTGTTTCAGGGTGATTATTATATATTTAAATTTATGGAGAGATAATAGAGAAAAATAAAACCTGAGGTTTTGTGAAGATAATATACAGAGGTCTGAGAGAGTAAAAGCTGGGGACTTTGTGGTAATGAAAAGCACTCTACAAAGGGGTAGAACTAAACACTGGCAAGTCAAGAAGGAAATGAACAAACGCTAGGTGGATCATGTAGTTTTGAGGCAGTGTGTGCCCCTGAATTTACTTCATGTTTCCGGTCTAATACTAAGAATGAAGAAGAAGAAATTTTGGAGCTTTCAGAAAAATTAGCTCTTTGTATCTTCTTGGCCATGAATGTTGGCACAATGCAGTTAAAACAGTAGAATCAGGTAATGTCTTTGGCTCTGGGATGTGATTCTGAGTGGTTTGCAGCTGGGATAAAAGAGCTCTCTTGGGAAATTATGGTAGACCATTCTTTTCCCAGCCTAATTCAGTCTTCTGCCAACACAAATGATGTTATTATGCTCTCTTAAAAGGTGAGAAAATGTAAAGACCCAGTTGACAAATATTCTAAAGCTAAGACATGGTGCTCTTACAGTGTATCTTGGATATATTTGACCTCTGAATTTCTTCAGTTCTACATCATGACACTTGGGAAGAGATTGCAAGAATATTGCATTATTAACATCAAAGATTACTGAAAATACAAATTTGAAATTTTCAATGCTAGCCAGTAAAATAATTATCCATTTTTAATAGCCAGAGACTAATCAATATAAAATGTTATGATTATGATACTGATTTGTGAGGCAATCTCTAATAATTAAAGGTCCATATCAGTACATTTTTATCTCTAAAGAGTTGATGAAAATGCTTAAAGTATATGTAGGAAGAGATATTAGAAACATTTGCATTTCATACATATTTTATGTGATTTTTAATATGTCCAAGATAAATCATATAATTATTTCTCAGCATAAAATTGTGAACGATTCAGTAATTGAAAATAAAAATAAGCAACATTTAAAAGCAAACTGTATCTGCTTTGGGCTGTATCTTTTTCAGTAATTCTACCCTATGTACTTAAGCATTTATAAAACCAATTTCATAGCAGAAGATCAAAGCATCATCCCTAGAGGCAGAATCCTGAGGTTTTCCTGGTATGAATTGCATGTCATCAATATATTAATGGTTTCTATGTGTTTGTTTCCTGATACTTGAAATGTTGCCAACTATATAGGTGGATTGTGTTAAATTAGTTTATATTATATAACAATGTATTTTTTATTACTTATGCATGGTAGTTTTTAAAAACGACAGCAGATCTTAGTAATGATATTGTTACTTTCACACATTATATTAAATAATGAGTAGTTTCTTCTTAATTGTGTTTAGTATTTATTTGGACTCTTGTGCTGTTCCACAGTCTTCGTTTAGCTGAAATTCATGATTACATAAATTTTAAAAACCATTTACTTAAAGCCCACAGTTTTTATACTCTCAGTAGTGTAATCAGATAAATGTGCTGTTTCAGCATTCTATTGAGCTTCTCTGAGCTATTGCCGCCATTGTTGTGACGTAAAATTAAATGCCATCTATACAAGGAGGGAATATGGCCACTGTTATAAAAACCTAGCAGAAGGTCAAAGAAATTGAAATGGATGATACACTGCTAAGCAGGCATTATGTAAGCATTATTAAAAGGACAAGAAATAAATCACCACTAATACATAAAGCTAAAAAAAACTTGCTGCTTAAAATATCATGCCTTTCATTTGTAACAAAACTGAAAGGAATACGTTATAATGAAGGACAAATTTTTTTTAAATGCTTTTTTAGAGCATTTAATACAAAAGTTAAATTAGCTATGTGGTAATATCATGATTCATGTATAACAGCTCATTTATTTTTTCATATTATAACAGAGGTCATTAGGAACCTCAAAGTGCATCAAGAAAGACCAGTTAGATGTTGTGTGGATGTGAAATGTACTTGGAGACAGGCTGTAGATCACTGAGTCTCACAGCAGACTGCACATTAGAATCAGTTGGCGACCTTCGTAAGAATGCCACTATTAGGGTCTCTTCCAGGAGAGTCTCATTCAATGTATTTGCATAGAGCAGGGTATCAATATGATTCTTCCAGATGCTGAAGTTGACTTTACTGTTCATATAGATTTGAGAACCACTGTGTTGGACTCATTTCTTTGTCTATGAAACATATAAACACATGTTATTTTTATTACTGTGTTTCCTGAAAAAGTTATATTTCAGTATAAATGTTATATATTGACTAAGGAATTTAAAAAATTCTCAGAATATAGTTTATATCTTTACATGCACTGTATCCACCACTTACTACCTCCTTCAGCACCTGCCTTCTTTCTCAAAATCCCTGATATCCTTCATTTTAAGCTCTCAGTACAAACTTTTAAATTTTTTCTCAACTTCAACTCTACAGACATTTGTGCTAAATAATTTCTTGAGAGGGAAGGGTGGGGCAGTGCAGGAGGGTGCATTGCAGGATATTTAACATAAAGTCGTGTTTCCACTCAGTAAAAACAAATAGCACCCTTTCAAAAGGACAACCAACAGCATTTCCAAATATTACCAAGTGTCCCAGACTGAGATTTACCACTCTGGAACTACTCATGTTCCTAATAATCCTCCTTAGAAAATTCTGGATAACTATGATGAAAAATGAATATCTACCATTACCTCATAAAACATCAATAAAATTATATAGAAAATTAAGGTACAAAATAGCAAGAAATCGACAGGCAGGAAGAATAGAAAACTTTTGTATAATTCCATTAGTTTCTGAGACCGAGAAAAAGCTCCAAGAAAACGGTTTATGGTAAAAAGACTGAGCTATGAGTATTCTGAACTGAAGAGGACCAAGAAAAGTGGAAGAGGCCCAAGACTCAAAAAAGAATTCACAGCCTTGGGCTGTGGAGCCTCAAGGCCCCTCCTCCAAATTTCTGAGAATCATACAGTGGTGGGTTCATGTCTCAAGGCCAAGAAACCAAGGCTTCTTATAGGGAAAATATGAAGGGAAACACTTTAGAAACAATAGCAGCTTGTTTATTCTCAAAAATACGAATAGTTGCTAAGACTCAGCTTTAGAAACAAAACTTCCAATCGCCTTTTGGGTGCTCCACTAATTTGAATGGAGATCCCATTCATCTTGGCAAAATCTCTTAAGACACAAGATAAAGGAGAAAATGGGAGAAAATGAAAAGAAAAGAAGAAATGTCTTTTTAAAATAAAAATATATCTGGGCTGGAGAGATGACCCAGGGGTTAAAAGCAATGGCTGCTCCTCCAGAAACTCCAAGTTATTTCCCAGCACACACACAGTAGCTCACAACTAACTCCAGTTCCAGAAGACCTGATGCCTTCTTCTGGCCTCTGCAAGCATGCATCCATGGGTTCACATACAGACATGTAGGCAAAACACTCATACACATAAAATAAATAAATATTAAAAACAGCAATATACCATGATAGTTCAGGGGTAAAGAAAATTAAGTGATTAAAATAAGAGGAAATAATTCAAAATATATCAAAAGCAAAACTAATATGAAAATAATTGTAATATATAAAACTGATACCCTCTACTAGAAAAACAAATAAAAATACAAAGATAAACAGGAAAGTAAAGTTTAGGGAACTTAAAGATTAAGAAGTCCAAGATAGGTGGGGCATGGTGGTACATACTTTTTAAAAATATATTTTTATTGAGTTTTTGTACATTTCATACAATAGATCTTAAGCAAATTTAGAACCCCTCTCTCCTATCCATACCCCCCCAAACTCCCCACAATGCCACATTTCATGCATTCTGTCATATATGTAAGGTTCTTTCCAGCCAAGCATTTTACCCAGATATGCTTTGGTTCATTTTCATCCACTGGCATCTGTCTAGTCAGCCTATCTAGATTCTTTCCTTTAAAGAAAGATCTACTTTAACTCATCCAGCAGTAATCAGTTACCAATAGTTTCTAAGCTGGGTTAGGGACCTACTGCCCATTTCCCTCCTCTATTGGGTTTTTGTCTAATGGAGTTGGCATGGGTCTTATGCATGCTGTCACCATTGTTGCAAGTTCCCAGTAGCATGAAATCCTCTGGTTTCTGGTTTCCTTATGTTCATGCCCCAACCTTGACTCTTACCATTTTCTGCCACCCCGTCCCACAATGATCCCTGAACTATGAGTGAGTGAGGTTTAATATAGGCATCCTATCCAGGGACACATTCTGCAGTCTTATTATTCCCTAAAACTTGGTCAGTTGTGACCTTCTGAGTGCATGACACTCTGTCCTATAAGGAAAATTCACTGATGAGAGTTGAGCGATGTATTAGTGTTCTCTCTACCCCCTGTTCTGCTAGGATCCATGAGATTTAGGTGTAGAGGTTGTACTGTAGACATGTCATTTAGGGCTGGGCATCTCTCAGATATATATTCTCTGTGGGTGACCAGATGTGGAACTCTGTAATAGCCTTCATGGACTGCAAAAAGAAGTTTCTTTAATGAGTGGTATAAGGTATACTTTTCTGAAATTATAAGGATCCATATTCAGCATACCTTTGATCCCAGTACTCTGGAGGCAGAGGCAGAAGAATCTCTGTGAAATCAATCAATCAAGGGAAGTAAGGGGAAGGGGAAGGGAGGAGAGAGCAGGAGAAGGGAGGGAAGGAAAGGAAAGGACGGGAGGGGACAGGAGGGAAAGGAAGGGAAGGGAAGGGATAAGGAGGAGAAAGGAGAAGAGAGAGGAAATGATAGGGGAAGAGAACAGAAGGAAGAAAAGGTGAAGGAAGAAGGGACAGTAGTAGTAGGAAGGGAAAGGGTGGGAATAAATTAAGAGTAAACTTGTCAAATTATAATAAAGAAAATATCTTGGGATTAATATTGCCCCAATTATCAAGCACTGAATTGTGTCCATAGATGTGTATGCTGTCATCTAATCCACATTACCTCAGAATACGTCTATATTTGTAGGTAAGGCCTTTCAAGATGTGATTAATTTTAAAAGAGGTAGTCAAGATGTTCCTCATCCCATCTGACCAGTGATTTAATGAGAAGAGAAAATAAAGAAGCACAAAGAGAAGATGGGCTGGCCATCTGTCAAAGAGAGAGGTATGAAATCAACAAAATCAGTTTCTAATTTTAAAACCATTTGATCTGTGCTATTCTAGTATGGCAGCACTCGGAAACTCCATAAACAGCTTCTATTACATACAAAATGATCACTCACTTAGAATGCTTTAAGTGTATTCAAATAAATAAACAAGACCATTCCCTTTGAGGAAACATACTGCACCTGATTGACATACAGTACCAAACAAAGAATTATTGCAACATGAAAGTAAATTTCAGTGATATATGGAGAAAAATCTCCTATCCTCCCTGTTTCTGTTATTATTTATCTCTCACAGTGATCATGAAAGAGAAAGAATGAATATAATTTAAAGAACTTGTGGCTGGAGAGATGGATCAGCGGTTAAGAACACTGTTCTTGCAGAAGACCTGAGTTCGAATCCCAGCAACCACATGGCAGCTAACAATTGTTGGTAACTCCAGTTCCAGAGGATCCAAAAGCCTCTTCTGTCCTCCGTGGTGCACGAAACAGGTGCACTTACATGCAGGCATGACACTCATACGCATACAATAAAATAATAAATAAAATATATAACAAAATAAAGAACTTGATGACTAAAATATAGAGGTACTTATTGAATGAGCCACAGTGAGATCAAGTCCCATGAGGAAGCTGCCTCCATGAATGTTGTGATTCTTTCCAGGATGGCTATTATTGAGTACTTTCAGAATTCCATGGGCGATAGAAGGTAGAAGTGGTCTGTAAATTTAGATTTTTGACTATGGAAAGAAAGAAAAAAAATAACTTACTAAATATATATGTGCTATCAACATCAGTAAGATAATCAGTAAAGAATTTGACATAGAGTTGAGAACACTAGATACTGAGCCAGGAAGGAAGTAAAGAGAATAGGACGATAGTAAGCAGTTCATTCAAACACTAGTAGGTAAAGGGAATAGAACAGTAATGAAGTGTTCATAGAAAAACACTATGAGGTAAAGGGAATAGAGCAACAGTGAGGGGTTCATAGAAACATTAAAGCTTATTGTAGCAAGGACACAAAGCTTCAGTAAAAGAATGACATGAAGAAGTGAGATTAGAGTCCAGGCTATATCTGAGTTGTAGAGACCCTTCTTAGCATACATGAGGTTTTAGGTGTAATGCCCGAAACAAAAAGAAGAGGATGAGAAGGAGGAGTGTCAGGAGGGAAAAGGAAGGAGAGTAGGAGGAGGCAAAGAAGGAAGGGTGAGAGAGGTGGGAGGACAGGAGGGGAAGAGAAGGAGAAGGGGTGAGAGGTGGGAAAGAGAAGAAGAGGGATAAGGAAAGCAGGAGAGAGAAGGAAATAGATGAAGGAAGGAAGGAAGGAAGGAAGGAAGGAAGGAAGGAAGGAAGAAAGGAAGGAAGGGAGGGAGGGAGGGAGGGGAGGGAGGGAAGGAAGGGAGAAGGGAGGAAGGAAACAAAAACAATAGGAAGGAAAAAAGGAAAGAGGAAGGAAAGGGAAGACAAAAGAACAAAGAAAGGAAAAGTGCTACCACGAATTTGCACTTTAGATTGAGATAAATTCATGGTAGAATTACAGAAGACAGAAAAAAAGATTAAACTAGGCTCTCTAGATGACAACACACAAGGTTGCGTTAGAAAGCAAATATAGCTTTGTATATTAACAGGTCTAATTATGAGTGACATTTACATTGAGATAGTGATGAATGCATTGTGTAATAATTGAAGTGCACTAAGTGCTGCAAACCTTAGGAAAAGGATAACTGAAGTAGTGGTCAGGTGTAGGCAAGCATACCCTCATCTTCTTGAAGTCTAATAGAACATTTGAAATTAAACCAAAAATCCACAGGCCATATTGTAAATATTCCCAGCATGTGGAGGAGATGGTGACCAGCAATGCTTAGGACAGCTGCGCTGTGAAGCACAGTGACACATGGAAAACAATAGATTGGGTGCTCTTATCACTAGTATTGTAAATCTCCAAATAGTCTTAATTTCTTACTTTGGACATTTTGACAAAAAAATAAAAATAAAGGAGAAATAATTCCTCAGTCAGGTGACTCAAATTTAGTTCTACCTCTACTCTGAGCACATTCTGTTTCCTAATCATGTGTATTTCTTGGTAGAGCCAAGCTCCAGCCTCTGCCAACTCAAGCAGTTTTGACCAAGGTCTCTCCAGCAGAATTAATCAATATCAGTCAATACTGTGTTCGAATGGCCTTTTGCCTTTTGATCCTCTTGTAAATCCTTAAATTATTTTTCCCATGAAATGCAAAAACAGATATTTATATCATTATTAATTTATTTTATTATTCATCAGTATTTGGAATTAAACCCCAAACCTTGCACATGCTAGGAAAGTTCTCCACCACTTCACTCTATGTCCAGCCCTCTTTTTACCTTTGCTCTTATTATTATTTTAATTTTATTTTTGTTATGGGTATGTGCAAGTGGAAATATTTGTGCCAGAGTTTACATGTGGAGACCAGATGACAACTCTGTCACATTATTCTCCCTTCTACTTTACAGGGATTCCAGGGATCAAACTCAGGTTGTCAGGCTTTCACCGTAAGCACTGACACCTTCTGAGCCATCACAGAGGTCCCATTTTCTTTTATTTCCTTGAGACATAATGCCCCTCAGTTGGCCATATTGAGCTAGAACTCATTCAGTAACCTACATAGACTTTGAACTTGTGATCCTCCAGCAAGTCTCCTGAATAACCATGATTACAAGCCTGCACTACAATGCTCTATAGCATATTTTCTTTAATTAGTAATTTGGCCATCATAAGAAGAAAGGGCCAGCACTGAAGTCCTTAAAAAAAAAAAAAAAAAAAAAAACAACTGGGCCCTTGGATTAGAATTGAAGATATGTCTCTTTGTTAATCACCAAAATATTTTAGCTCTTTATGTTTAAAAACTAATGAATAGTTTGAGTAACTAGGTTGATGTCTTCTTTCTTCTTGTCTGTATGCTAGTGACATAACCGCTTCTCAAGGGCTTGTTCTTAGCACTTAGAATGAACATCTTCTATTTATCTCTTGCTGTGGAGTTCCCCACTCATCTAGTCAGTCAGTCTATCAAGGAATCATTGTTTCATTCATAACTTGTTCAGCACACAATGCCAGCTTATCTGTTCTCCCTGGCTTGCTCACATCCTAATAGAGGAATTCCAAATACCTTCCTCTATGTCTGCCTGGAAACCCAGCAGTTACTTCACTGCTGATTGGTTTCCTGAATACCCAGCAGCTAGCTCATTGATGATTTGAGTCCTAGACTAAGTACAATCATTTCCTTTCCATGCTTCTTTAAATTTTCCTCCTATATTCTGGACTTCATATAGCTTCCTTGAAATAATTATAATGTTATCTGTCTGACTAAACACAGTAAACCTTGAAAAAAATTATTTTGAACTTTATTCTAGCTTCAAAAATCTTTGGTTTTCAATTACATTGGCCTTCTCAGGAATGTACACTATACTCAAAGGAAACACAGAAGAAATGTTTAAAGCCTTTAACAATCATAATCGGCAGGATACATATTTTAGGGAACAGTTTCCAACTGTTATTCTTTCATCTCTATGGAGGATTAACAGTCAGAAACAGACAGAAAAGATTTTGATAATTGGGCTCTTGAAAAGAAAAAGCTGATAGATTTCTCAGTGTGAATAAGAGACACGTTGCTGACTCCATTTATGGACTTGTAAGTACATTAATAAGCTGTATGCTCTGGTTTGTATGAACATGAAATTCATTGGATTGAATGTACTTCAGTGTTCTTAAGGGTGGAGTTGTTAAGGGACTGCAACAGTTTACACTGCTCTGTAGGACATTAAGGACAGGTAAGTCCACGTTCTATGTAAGCTCCACTTTTCAAATCACAAAATATTTTCTTTTTTCCTACAAATGTTTCATTTTCATAAATAAGGTCATGATCTGTGTGCAATTTTTCAGTATCTTGTAGCTAACTTTTCCCAGGTGCTTCTATTAAATGATACATGTCTTCTTTCTAAATGAGTAGGTGCCTCTCAAATGGCAAAGAGAACAAAGGGATTTTGATGCACAGAGGGTATGAGTTTGCATACCTGCACTTTCTGATCACGGAATAGCTGAAACTGAACTCCACTGCTTCAGTGACAGCCATTTATGTATTTGCGTCCTGGTCAATGAAGCACAGGTATGCTGTCCCTCAGCCTTTGTACATGAACTTGACCTATGATACCGTGAGCTGTAGAAATCTTAATGAAGAAGCTAGGACACAACAGGAGACAAGTTCTTTGCCTAAATTTCTATTAGGAAATTTACATTTTTACCAGTTGTAGAATGTAACTCATACACGTGAATGTGGCCTAGTTCAGAAATAATTGGAGAATCACTGTTTACACGAGTAAGGTCTATCACTTGAATATTCAAACTTCAAACCGAATGGTAGACTCTTAGGAAAGAAACACAGTCTGACAGACCTGTATGGTCAGTTTACAAAATTGCACAACACACCTTTCACAGTATGTATTTGAAGGAAATGAATCTCATACCAGAGAAAAAGCTTGACTTACTGCTATATTTACTCTGCCCTCACAAAGCATACTGAACTTATCAAGCTTCAGTATGATTTTCATGTAAGAATAAATGGTTTTGTAGAACAGTTATAGAAAAGAACTAAGATGCAGGTGACTTTTGGATATCTATCCAAAAATTACACAAAACCAGATAATTTTAATGCATAAACTAGCAGTATGGCTGCTGCACCAGTGAAAGAAAATGATTTTACCTTCTCCACTCATCACATAAGATCATGTTTATTCTGCTATTGACTGGGCAGCAGAACTCCCCTGAGCTAGGTTATTCAAGCATATGTCAACCAGAGACAATCACAAAACAGGAGTTCCTCCCACCTGCCTATATTATTTCCTGCTGGAGGAGGATCTCATTAGTAGCTGCTTAAGGAGCAGAGACTTGCAGGAAAAAAAATGATTATTGGGGACTGAAGAAATAAGTAGAAAATATTAGCTCCAGAGAGACCCATGTTGATTTTTACATCTAAAATATCAACGTATACATGGAAATACTAAAGAACTACTTCTGAGAATACATAGGACACTTGCATTCATTCACAGCCACACAGATCCCAAGTGAAATGTGCATGAGGAGGGAGTGGCCTGGGTTGTCCTTCCATGCATATGTGAATTAGTACTGACACAGGGAGCTGGCACTTGTAGTCCTTGGGTTAAAGTTCTAGTGGGGATTAATGAGCATGCCTTCTAGCATTTCCTCATTAGACTCCAACTCTTCTTTCAGTTTCTGAACTCCTTCCACTGTGTACGCTAGGTTCAATTAATAGTAAAAGATGCAGAATTCACTGTTTTCTGAGAAAGTCAGCAAACTGCATCATCTTCAGTGTTTTCAATAATACATTGTACAATGACCTTCCTTCACAAATAATTCATTTACCAACTAAAATGCCACATTCTGAAACTAACTATGTAACCTTAAGAAATCTTCCACAAAGATATTACAGCAAAGAAGCAGCTTTCCAGAAAGTTGTCACATTTAATGTCCATGAGACATACATTCTCCAACAATGCCAAAGGAAGCCTGAGTTAAATAAAGACTTTCTCACTCAGTACAGAAAACAATAAGTCATGGCAACTTCAAATATGGATAATGAAAGCAGCTCACATGTACCGAGCATTATAGAGTTGGAAATGGTTTACATATACATTGCCTTCTACAAACTACCATTATTCTAATCATTGTTTTTCCAGAAGCTGCAAAACAGGGCTTTTCAGGGTGTTTTACCACTTGTCAGGCTAAAAAGGCAATGATTTGTGACAGCTGGTCAGATTACAAGCAGAGAGAGATAACAAAAGACTTTGCTGACTTTTCAGTTTCATTGTCACAGGAGATGAAACCCCTCACTCTTCACTCAGGGAAAACCTTTAAACATGGTCAACAGTGTCAGGGGAATTCACTTTCACCTAAACATCAATTAAACTGCAGAAAGAGCTTTTGGATTTCTTACATTCCAATTACTGGCATTTCAAATCATCTTACCTAAATTAGAAGTTCTAAGTTTTCCAAGGACTCTTTTAGCTTCATTGAAGTAGTGACGTTTCTGATGTTAAGTGTGAATCCAAAGAACAATTTTCCAAATTAAAAATAAAAAGATAGTTCTAGAAGAGTCTAGTATAAAGGGAAATGTGACTGCACCGGGGTGAGTGTGACGGTGGGAAGGTGACTGAGGCCTGGCATGAAGTGTCTCAGAGAACAAGAAGAGATGGTGAACAGTGAATGGCCTGGGGGATTTCTTTTCTGATCAGATGTCCACACTGTCCTCAAAACTCTTCCACTCAATAGGAAATACAGTCTTCAGTTGTGTTTTTCCCCATTTCATTCTTTTGATGTTTAAGAAAAAATAAAAAAAAGGTAACAATCAGCCACAACAATTTCAGATCTAAAATTGAACAGAACCAACCTAGTCTCTAAATTGTTCTTGACCTCACTGCTTTGTCCCAGAAAATCAGTCCCTGTCGAATATAACTTTATCTGTTCTATTATTAGGATTAAAAGGAAAAAGTACAATTTCTTAAGGGAACTATACGGTTATTAAGAATTAAAGAAGATCATGATGAATTTTGGGATTGATATTCAAAATTTTATTGAACATTCATGACTATTGGCCTGGTTGTTAAGATTTTATATGATAATTAGCCTCTCAAGAAATATTTTTGGAGTTGTGTATATGGTATACACCTTTAATTCCAGCATTCAGGAGGCAAAGGCAGGCAAATCTCTGTGAGAGACCAGCCTAGTCTACATAGTGCGTTCTAGGCCAGCTGGCACTACAGGAAGAACCTGTGTCAAAAAATAAAGAAAGAAAAAAACATAAATAGAAAGAAAGAAAGAAAGAAAGAAAGAAAGAAAGAAAGAAAGAAAGAAAGAAAGAAAGGAAGGAAGGAAGGAAGGAAGGAAGGAAGGAAGGAAGGAAGGAAGGAAGGAAGGAAGGAAGGAAGGAAGGAGAAAGAAAGAAAGAAAGAAAGAAAGAAAGAAAGAGAAAGAGAAAGAAAGAAAGGAGGGAGAGGGAAGGAGGGAAATGTTTTTGAGTACATATCGTTTATTACACATTGGTTTTAGACACTTTGCACTAACAGGGTGAATAAAATCAGACAAAAGCTCAGACCTGTTAAACTGCCGTTTAGGGTCACAGTGATGCCTGAAGAAGTATGGGGAATGGAATGGCCATGGTGCTAGTAGTTTCCCTGTAATACAGAAAGGATGAAAATAGCAAATATTCTCACAATAAATTGAAAAAAATTTATGTAAGAAAAATTTCAGTTTTTCATTACAAGAGTCAATTTTTGAAATTTTAGAGGTTATATAATTCTCATTTGTAAATCAAATCTGTCTTTTTGGCTTGAGTGTACACAGAATATATTGGTATTAAAATAATTTATTAAATATAAAAATGTCATCTAAATCTTTAAAAGAAACTACGCATACACAGTTAACAACTCCTAGAGACAGTAGCTGCTCACTATAATCTCAAAAGATTCTTTCCTGAAAAATTAAAATGCTTTCTTCTTTTCCAATTATTAGTATAAATGCCATCAACTGTTGTGAGAATATACTGTTATATTCTAAAATTGAGGATGAAAGTGATCTTATTGATTTTTATGGTTCAAGTAAACTATCTTGAAATATAATTTTTCTTAGTTTTAAATTATATTTTTAATGTGTGTGTGTATGTGTGTGTGTTTCCATGCAGGTACACATGTGTAAATCAGAGGAAAACTTGGAATCAGTTGTCTTCTTCCATCACACCAGTCCAGAGATTAAACCCAGGCCATCAGGCTTGTCAGCAAGCATCTTTACACCTGAACCATCTTGTTTGCCTAGAAAGCTGCCTTTTTATGACAGAAATATGTATGGATAGGAAATTTGGTAGTTTCAAATATATTAGCTTGAAACTATGATAGAAATATTCAAAGACTTCCCCAGGGTGATCTTGAAACGTATAACTACTGAAGCATTATTTGTTGGGATAGAATGTTTGGAAAGACTGAGTTAAAAATACTCTGAATAAAGAACATTGCAAATGCAAAAAGATTAAGATGTAATCTTTCGGTTTTAAGAGCCCATGGTCTTTATCTGCTCCTGTCCTTGGAATATATGTTTATCCCAGGGCTGAATGTAAGAAAGCCAGCAGGAATTAACATCATTAAAATTATTTTAAACAAAGCAAAACAACATCTATCAATGACCTTAGAATCACAAAATTTTAACATAAAATAGACAAAAATAGAGGTGTTTGAGAAGGTTAACAAGAGAATACTTTGGAAGTGGTTTAATCTGGATCTTTTTGTACCTTCATGTACAGTATTAATTGACTTCCAGCTTAGAAGAACACTCGAATTTCCAAATCCTATCACTCTACCAATGACCTCATGATCTTCTAGACACTAAGTGAGATTTCTGCATTAGCCTCTGAGACAAGAAGTCCAAGAGGAAAGAGGAGAGCAGAGCTGCCTGAAACCCATCCCACTGCTGCAATACAGACATTAGCTTGGGTTTGGTGTCTGCTCTTTTAAAACAGAAAGAGAATGAAAGGGATAAATACATATAAAATTCAGTAACTAGGAAAACATGGAAATTTGGTATAAATATTATCACATCAATGCATATTTTTTTTAAAAAGCAGCTTTGCTAAATATCACATAAATAAAAATATGATTACCATATTTCTCAAAGCCACAAGCCAAAAACATGCTTATTTGATTTATTTTTAAATTATTTGTTTATGTTTTAAATCAAGACTGTTATTATCAATAGATCCTTATTCTTTTTTTTTTCAACTTACAGAAGAGTTTATTTTGGCTTACATTTCCAGAGGAAGAGTCCAAAGCAATGGGGGACACTCAGCAAGAGGAAGCTGGATCTGGAAGCAGAAGAGCAAATTGGAAGTGGGGTAAGGCCATAAAACCTGAAAGCCTGCCCCCAGTAACATACTTCCTCTAGTAATGCACCTCCCACAGCCTCCCCAAACAGCTCCATCAACTGAGGGCCAAGTGTTCAAATATTTGAGCCTACGGGGAACATTTCTTATTCAAACCACTACATTCTGCTCCCTGACCCCCATAAGCTCATGGTTGCACCATGATGCAAAATATAATTAGTTTAAAAGTCAAATTTTCCAGGGGCTGGAGAGATGGCTCAGTGGTTAAGAGCACTGGCTGCTCTTGCAGAGGACCTGGGTTCAATTCCCAGCACCACATGGTGGCTAACAACTGTCTATAACTCCAGTTCTAGGGGATCTGATGCCCTCTTCTGACTTTACGTGCACTGCATATCACAGGTGCACTTACACATATGAAGGCAATATCCTCATAACATAAAAAAAAAATAAGAAACAAAAATATTTCTTAAAAAGTCAGAATTTCCCATAGTCTTTAACAGTTCAACACTATTCAAACGTTCTAAGTC
>NW_008338715.1:5470162-5493028 GCF_000622305.1 Nannospalax galili | reverse complement strand
AGTTCATTATATATTCTGGTAATTAAACCTCTATCAGATGTGTCACTGGTGAAGATTTTCTCCCATTCTGTGGGTTTTCTGTTTGTTTCCTGGTTGTCTCCTTTGATGTACAGAAGCTTTTTAGTTTGATGAGGTCCCACATGTTAATTCTTGCCCTTGTTTCCTGGGCTATTGCTGTCCAGTTTAGAAAGTCCTTTCCTACACCTATGTCTAGTCCTTGTCTTGGTAATTGTCTATGGATTAATGTGAATGAAGTTTGTGTCCCAAAGGGTCTATTGTGGTAAAAACCTTGGTCTCCAGGATATATGGTCCTGAGGATAAACTGTGATAGAATAAATTATGATCCACACATTCTACATTGTATTGTTATCAGACATGTTATGCACTCTTGCACAAATATCTGAAAGAATGTACTTTAGGAAAGGTTTTATTTTGGCCCACAGTTTTAGACTTCCATTCATGGTCAGCTTGCTATGTTGTTTCTGGGTCATGCTCAGGCAAGATTCAATGGTGAAAAAGCAAGGCAGAGCAAAGCTGCTCACTTTATGGAAGCCCAGGGGGTATGGGCAACTATATAAGGCAAAGGGAAGGAAGAGAGGGGAAGGAGGAGAGGAGAGTAACTAGAGGAGAGAGTCAGAGAAAAGGTATATCTTTCAAGGCGACTTTTCCTAACCAACTAACATCCTGCAACAGGCCCCGTCTTCTCCAAATTTCCAGTACATCCACAAATAGACTCATCATCTGTGAACCAATCATTCACCATGAGATAAATTGGATATTTCATATTGAAAACAGAATATGTAGCTTGATCTAATATACAGACTGTAATACGCTTTGAGTCTAGAACACTAAATAGTTTGTGCCTGCCTACTTATGTTCCATTTGAAAAAACAAATTGACCTATGGCCTATGCTTTTTTGAGGTCATTTGTGGCCTGTACTCCCAATGCTAGTGTGTCATGGCTTGATGGAGATCTCTCCCTGCAACCAATTCATTTAGGCTGCCTCAGATGTTGCAATTTCTGAATGAGGCTATTGAATGGCATAAGAAACATGAGAATGTGGGTCATATACTACTTTTGGTCTTTGAAAACAAAACATATTCTTATCTTAGACTTTCATTTTTGTAGGCAGGGCAAAAATCATTCTCTCTATCATTCATGGACTTACTATCATAAGTTAACTCAAATAATACCAAATAGCTTTACTTGGCAGACAATTCTCTGAAGTTTATTATGCATTTCTGTTTTGCAGTTATCTAACTTAAGAACCCAACTTAATCCTTTCTCCAACATCAGAAAACACCCAATAATGTACTCAGAGTCATGGTAAATATTAGGAATTAATTTAAAAGCTAATGTCTTCAGGTTCTAGGAAATATAAGCAAATTTCCATTAGAATGTAGAATAAAAATATACCACAGTATTTTAAAAAGACAGTCAAACAAATTGCATAAATTTGCATACGTTTTCTACGTAGAAGTATATATTAGTACTTATCTATGAAAAGATGATTAAATGCAAAGTTTGGTATAAACTTTTCTCTGTAAAATCTTCCCTAGAACATGTCAAAGTAAAACAGAATCCAGAGCTTCTGTTTTACTTCAATGGTATTAATTGGAAGGAAAAATTAATTGAACAAAGCATTAACATCAGCACTAGTGCATACAGTCCCACTGAGGTAGAACAAAGAATGGAAACAACACACAGGACGTAGCTGTAAAATCTGGGAACCATGGTGACCAGCCTGACAAAATATCCCTAATGGTCAACTTTTTTTTAAACTTTTGAAAAACTTTATTGAGAATTTTCATACATGCATATAAGGTGTTTTGATCAAATCCATGCCCACTCACTCCCCTCCAACTCCTCGATATCTCCCCATCACTTTTTCCTGACAAATTCATATACTCTTTTTTAATGAGGCTTTTTGCTACTCTAACATTCCCGCCCCCTGAAGAGGGTAGGAATTGGCTAGGCAGTTAGGGTAAAAAGACCCCAAAGAAAAGTAGGCAGCTTCTTGGCTTACAGTAAAAATGTCCTTGGGCCTCTTAGCAGCATGCTCTGTTCCAAAGGCCAAATATGTCAAAAGTATTTGGGAGCTCTTACCTAATGGTCGACTTTTATCATAGTACTTTTGGCACTTTTATCTTGGAAGTTACCAACAGCTGTATAATTGGACTTAATGACTGATCAATAGGAGGAAATTCTTGACTAGTACTACAAAGGCATGCTTGAAGTTATGAATACTAAACTTCCTACTCAGGCTGCTCTACAGCTGTGCCTCCCCCATCATTATGGACTCTCCCTCTGGAACCATAAACCAAAATAAATTCCTCTTCTGTAAGTTGCTTGGTCATGATGTCTTATCATAGCAACAGAAAAGCAGCTCATGTAGAATTCCAGCACCTTTGCTACATCTACAGCTCAACCCTTACACCTAAGACTCAGGGAAAATGGCAGAAAGGAGGCAGAGAAATGGCAAGAGCCAGCTACACTCATGAAATCTCAGTTAACATTCAGGACATGAGAGCAGAGTTTTTCCTGAATACATGGAGCCTGAGTTTAGAGTTGTAGCTAAATGTTCAAGATTGTGTTTAAATGATAAGGAAATGTTCTGCACTTATAGCTAGAGCTAACTCTTTTTACAGACAGAAGTAATCCTGTGAATAATAGGGTATCATTTCATGCCATTAGATGGAACTGTTCTAGTTAAGATTCTGTTGGTGTGATAAACAGCATGACCTAAAGCACCTTTGTGAGGAAAGGGTTAATTGCATCTTATAGTTAGTCACAAGTCACAGTCCATCACTGAGGGAAGTCAAGGTGAGATCTCAAGGCAGGAACTTGGAGGGAGGAGTTTAAGCAGAAATCATGATGGAACCCTGTTTACTTGTTTGTTTTCCCTGGCCTCTGCTCAGTCTGCTTTCTTAGGCAATGTAGGACCACATTCTCAGGGGTGGAACTGCTCACAATGGGCTAGTCCCTTCTACATCAATTAGCAATTAACAGAATGCCTCGCTTTCTGAAAAATATTAACATTAAAGACATGAGCAATTTACTTTTCTAACTCTTCTTTCCACATGTTATCACTTGTTAGAGTAGAAGGACCTGCTCCCTCATTTCCTCCCTTGATGTTTTCACCATGTATGGTTGTATCATTGCTTGAAATAAATGCTCAATTAATTTTGCATTTTCCAAAAATGGAAAAGAAAATGCTTCACAAACATGGCCACAGACCAATCTGCTCAATGGAGGTTCCCTCTTCCCAGCTGTGTCAAGTTGACAACGGAAGCTATTAGCACAGTCATGTTAAGATTTTAAAGTACTTGCGCATACTTGGACCAAAAACAATGTCTATGCCCTAAACTGTTGAAAGCAAGGGAATTTTTCAGTTAAATTGATTTCAATTTGATCAATAATTGCTAATTCTTGTGATTGAGGCCAGGGAGAGTTATATTGGCTTTCCAGGTTCCCACTACCTCTTCTAACAGAGTGCAGTTTTCTATGAATTGTTTTAGGTACACACACACACACACACACACACACACACACACAAACACAACTTGATTTACAATTTTTCTAAAATGATATGGGATTCAAGTCTTTGATACCTTTTTCAGTTATACATCAAATTTTAAAAATGTTGACACAAGTTCTTTGCCTCAGAGGCTCAGTTCCCTCTGGGCTACAGCACTGCATATTTAGAACCACACCTGGGAATTCTCAGTGTCTTCTGTGTGCCATCAAACTTAGATTGTTTACTATAGATTTCTTGACATTTAACACTCTTTCTCTCAAAAGCTAAAACTTTGCATCTGTTTTAGTATTTTATCCCCATTGATTAGATTTGTTGGCTGAAAATGTGTAGAATAATTGCATAAAAATGAAGATACTGTACAAAGGGGTCTTTCATTAAATATGTAATGTTAAATGCTTGAACTGCTCCAGGATTCCATATTCCATGTTAAATGCTAAACATATGAGAGAAGCATGCCTCATTCACAAGATATTGTATAATAAATAACAGTGGTATGCATTGTGAGTACATAAATCAAATAAAAATATCAGTGAACATTGCTGTCAAAATCATCTGTCCCAGGCATGAGAAATAGGGGAAGTCCCCCAGAAGTGAGCACCCTCAAATAGGAAGCATTCACAGTGAACAGGCATTAGCTAGAGGGAGAAAATCAGGTAGAGTTGAATGGATAAGGCATTAAAAGATATGTTGGATGTGGATAGAAAAACCCAGAAAAGCAAGGAAATGCCTGATTACTAACGGCCCTAATGAAAGATGTTTAGGATTTGTATGGATGAAGGAGGTAATCAGTAGGTTTAGTTATTTAACAATTCATGCACAGAATGTCATGAAATAAATGTAGGCAGATAATACCAAGATCAAGTTTGTGTTTCATAAACATCATTCTGGCCAGAACTGTGCAGGACAAGAAAATTGTAGACAAAAATGCTGTGCAGTTACAGCAATCTCAGCTGGACATTGTGGTAAACTGAATAGAGTATCAGTGAATGATGGGTGAAGAAAGCGTGTCAAATTCAGCAGCTGCTGTGACCAGGAACACACAAGACAAAGAAGGAATGAAAGCCAAGTGCAAAGAGCTGCAAGAATCCGCTGAAGTAGCTGACTTAAGAATTTGGTTGAGTCAGAGTTGGGCCAGTGATAAACGGAATGAAGCAGGTCAGAAAGATGGGCGAAATTATAAAGATCTGTGGAAAGTTAAATGATAATATTTAAGACTTGGTTGTATTTACAGACCTGCAGTAGGGAATGCGGCACATAAAACAGAAACAGTTGTGAAACATCAGAACAGGAATCTATGAGGTAGGTAGGCACAGGTGGGTTTCCTCCAAAAGGCATAAGGTAAATCGATAAGAATATAGGTATAATGCCAAAATTAAGTGCTTGTATGCATCCTGTGGAAAGGAAAACGAGTATAAGTTTTAATTGACTAGAAGTATGATACTTTATTGAATGTGTAACTGGAAAAGGAGTGTTGCCTTAAAGATATGTAGCTCAGTGCTGTCACTGCAGAGTGAGGAAACACGTACAGTGCAAAGCCGACCCCCAGTCTGTTGTGTACTCTCTCAGAAGGTTCTTGCTTCATTTTAGGGATAACAGCTGTGTTCCTGCATCCATCCATAAAATAACTGGTATGTGACAGAAAATGTACAAGTTACTTGAATAGACTAGAGCAAAGACAGGCAGGATCCTGCCTTGTTGGGCTTCTCAGGAGAAAACAGCTTTTAAAAAAAGTAATTATGATCCTGCCAAGTGATAAATGGGTAACACTGAGGATTTCTTTAACACATTAATGTCTTCCCATTGAGTTACCTCTCTGCATTGTACTGTTACAGCAATTTTGTAAATAAATCTTTAGTCCAAAGTATTTATGCTATGTACATAGATGTTTGGAATATACAGAAATTTTATTTAAAAACAAATTCTTTAATGTTCTAAATTTGTTTTCCATCAAAAATTGATATGAAAAAATATTGAGGGGCTGGACAGAAGATTCAGTGGTCAAGCTTGCTTACTAGAGTTCATATACCAGCACCCACATGAGGAGCTGGACACCCCCAGAAAACTGCAACACCAGCTCTGAGGGAACTGACTTTTTTCTTCTGGCCTCTGCACACATGCAAATATACATACCCACCAACACATACCTTCACACACAGAGATACAGGTAAATAAATAAAATAAATATTTTAAAGCATTTACAATATTATGCCAATACAACACATGAAATTGAGCATTAAAAAGAGGATTTCAACTGAACCTAGAACAAAGACTAAGATGTAAACAAAACCCCATTATACCAAATAATAGAATCTTTGGAATAAAAGTTCGATAAATGTGTTTGGATACAATACTGACAAGAGCACACTAATAAAAGATGTATTGAGAATTGAAAAAACACATATGCAAATTTCATCACTTCTGTGACTTATAAGCCTATAGACAAGATTTTCATGCCATTGTGTCTGGTGCACTCCTTCAAACCACATGCCTGGTGTGAAAGGAAAAGAAAAATGATCACTACATCACTGGCAATATTTAAGATCTCTTCTTATTTTCTTTACATATAAATAAATAAAACTTAGAAATTTTTGGAATATTTGTACAGAAACAAAAATGTGTAGTTGTTTGAGGGTCAAACAACAGAAAGCATGAAATTTTCCAAATACTGAAAATGAATGGACCATCACAAATATCATAAATTTCTAACAGAATTTGCTAAGGGCAAGATTCCTAGCAAAGAACAGCATTGCATTTGATAATCAAGTAAGGTCAGATAGAGGTCTTGAGAGATCAAACAAATTCTGTAAAACAGAAACTGAACTAAAAGTATTTTTTTCAATGTCATGAAGACAGAAATACAATCTTGTATAGAGAACTTCAGGAACAGTAGACATTCCCTAGTATAGAAAAGAATTTGGTAGTCCATCTCCAGGGAGTGGGGGAATGAGCAAATTTTAAAGATGCTCAAAAAAGAAGAAATTGCATAAGGGAGAGTTTTATGAAAAGCAGTAAAGCATGACGAAATGTTGAAATACTTCAGTTATTATCAGAAAAGGATTTGGGAAGACAAGACCCTATTGATAGGCAGTCTATCAAAGGGGACAAATGTTTCTGGGTTCTATGGGGTTCAAGAGCCATATGTGTAAAGCCCTTTCCATTCTTTTGTTTCTGTTGGAGACAAACGGGAAATGAAAAAGTGAAAGAGAAGAAAAATGAGAAGCAAACATCATGTGGAGTACCATTTCTTTCATTCTTTTTGCCTATCTTTAGAGAGAAAAAATACTGTAAACTGGAACTACATAGCATTTGCAAGACCATCACCATGTTCTAGGAATTTTTTCATACTTAGACTAATAGAAAGTAGATTTATAGAGACATATGTGTGCATCACCTCTGTGCATCTTATTGCAGAAACTTGTGTTCATACCTGCACAGCTACTGTGTCTCTGATAACAATTGCATTTGGGAATCCGTGTGGGGTACTTTGAGCTTCTCAGGCTTTTGCAAGAATTTGTTTCTTTTGTTTGCATTTTCCTCTTCCTTAAAGGTACAAAATACGAAATGGCTCTTCTACCTTAGAACTTATCCTGAAGTATATTGTACTGAAGGTTTTGATTTTTGTATAATGTAAGTTACTTTTTCCTGCTCTCAATAATCCTTCCTGATTACAAAATGCAAGATGGAGTTTTCTTGGGACAGGTCCCTATTCAACATCTCAGTTTCTGTCTCAGTCAGGAGGGTATATTTTGTTATTTTATTACCAACAACCTGAATATCTCAGTAGCTTAAAGTGATAAAGTTTATTTCTGGTTTACACTGTTTACTGTGCCAGTTTTCATCACTTAAAATATCATAATGACTAAGTCTGCATCTCAACATGAGATTGTGTTTAAATGTGATGCAAAAGTTTCACAAAAAAATGAAAAAAGAAAGATGAAGAGAAAAGAAAAGTAAGGAAAGGAAAGGAAAGAAAAGACAAAAGAAAAGATCACCTCACTGATTCTACCACATATGCTAGGAAATGAGTTTTTATGCATTCATATTTCATTGGTCAAAGGAAGCTATATTTCCACTCCAAGTCCAGACATGTAGGACTATATAACCTCTTTTCAAGGAAAACATCAAATATATCTTTGAAAATTAATACAGTCTCCCACAATGCACATCCTGCCTCAGCACTTGATTCTGTTGCCTCCCCAAAGATTTGAATCTTAAATCACCAACACCTGCAGTTAATAACCCATTATTTCTCTCCTCTATAATTTTCTAGGCTGAGATTGTTGTTGGGTTCTCATCAGTTTAAGATTTCTTCCCTTTAGCTTGCACTACAACTTATCCCTTATCGGTCTCGATTGCTTTACTTCACAAAACACGAAGGAGTACTGACTTCCTCCATCTCTATGTATCCAGGAACAAATCCCTAATAAAAAGAGCAGATACCAAAGGCCTTGTCCTGTGCTTTTCCAATTATCATTTGAATTTCCTCTTTCTGATAACTAAAAAGAAGGCAGTTTTCAGCCTTGGGGCTCCAAGGTAGAATGGGACTGTGTAGTGGAGTTCTGGAAGGATGATGTATAGGGCATTGAAGGCATGAGGAGGCTTGGGACTTATATACTTTTGGTTCTTATCGGTTATGGCAATATGGGGCTATTAGGTTTGAAAGCAACAGCATGGACAATCTCAAAGACTTCCCTTTTAAGAAAGAGTCTAAGGAAAAGCACCCAGGCTGCATAAAATGGGAAAACAATAATTGGTTACTCTTCTGTATACTATCCTAATAGAGCCTAAAAATGTGAAAATGAATCCAGAGATGTGTATAAACAGAACAGCACCCATTATAAAGAAGTAACAGTACGCTGTTTTGTGACCTTAAAATTATTTTAAATTCTGTAACATTTAGACATTAAGAAATAAATGTTATATAAAATAGTATGTGAAACAACAACTGAGACTCACACATAATGTGTGCATAAATGTGTTCATTTCAGAGGAAGTAATACATGAGTGACATGTGGAAAGAATTCTTAAAGTTAATTTTCCCTAGAGAAATCAGCTTCCAGCATTCTGAAGGATTTCAGCTTACTTGCAGACACTTAATATGTGTAGATGTAGCTCTGGTTTCAAATTGTTCCTAAAGAGAAAAAAAGAAAATTCCTGATCCCAGTTGATCACTGGTATCTCAGAATTATTCTCTCAGCCTGTTTTCCTGAAGTCTTAATACTAAATCCATTCAAAGAATTTGTAATAAAGAGTCTCTCAAACAAATTATAGACAATTGCTAAGCTTGACTCAATTTAGATTGAGTTCAAAAACATCTCAGTCTCGCTCTGTGCTGCAGAGTTCAGAATGATCTCAGTCACCAGTAACTCTAAGAGCTCCAGCCATTCTTTTTGTCTTCCTATGCTGTGAATATATATCCTTGCTCTACTTATTCCTGAACCCACTACAATAATCACATTCTTTTTTTCACTAAGATCCAAACACTGACATCAGTTTTCACTTAATTATTTCTACTGTATGTATCCCATCAAAACCTGAACTATTATTTTAATTACACTGAAATTCTTTGCACAAGATCACATGACCCACACAGAAAATTTAAAAATTAAATCAAACAAGATGAGAGTTTTGGAGCCAGGAGGAAAGGATCTTTGATGTCATTTAGATCAAACTACTGCCTAAACATATCCTAGAAAGGAAATCTGGCCTTTGCTGGGAACATTTTGGAATGGGAACTACAGTAGTTTTTGAGAAATCTATCTACTCACTGATTGGTTAATTGTGACTATTTACCCTGAGCTGTAATGTGTCTACTTAATACTTCTACCAGATTATCCATACTTCAAAGAAGCAAAAGAGTATTTACTCCATATTTTATAAAACACTTTTAGAAATACTCTCAGGATAACTTCACCCTTTTTATATCAAATATTTCTTCTATATAGAAATCATGGATATATTCAAGGATTCACTGCTTCATTGGTTTTTGTTATTAATTTTATGTAAGTAATTAACATATCCAATCTCATTCAATTTATTAATATCCATGAAGCGCAATAGTATTCACAAAAATTTCATAATGATGGTAAACTTCTTTGAGGTTCTGTTTCCTTTACCATGCTATGAGTTTTTTTATTTACATAAATTACTTTAGTTCAAAATGTTATGACTGTATAATATCCTCATAAAGTCCAGAGAAGCCTTAATCCTCATGGTGATTGTATTTGTACATATGGTATATACATGAGCAATTGCAATTAAAAGCAATCTTAGGAATGGGTTACCATTTCATTACAGCTAGTAACATTATACAAAATATAGGTACAAGAGTGTCTGTATGTGATGGATAGGCTATGTGAGGACAGTGAGAAGACCACTTCAGTCACGGAGAGACACTTCAGGCCAAAACTAACTTGCCAACACCTTGATTCTGGAATTCCATCCTTCAGAACTCTGAGACAAAATCTTGTTCTTTAAGCTACACAGTCTACCGAAGTAATCTAATGCAGCCATCATTATCCTGATTTCACAAATGAGAACAGCTGTTTCAGACTTTACCAAGAAGTAACGTCTGCTAGATTCCTTTGTAGAGTAATACACCAGTAGCTTAAAGAAAAGTTTTCTACACTTTTTATAATGACACAATATCAAAGTAATATAAAAATAACCTCCCTGATGAAAAAACAAATGAGGAAATGAGGGTAACCTGAAATAAGCTTTATTATAAATAGATGTTTCAGGAATACCACAGGAAGCAGGTAAATTACAACTCTAAATTCCAAGGATACCTAATGGAAGAAAGTTGTTTGGGGTTTATGTTTTAATTTATTTAATATTAAAATTGAATAGAGAAAACAAATTTAACTCTCATTTTAGAACAGTAGTGTGTTGTCTCCCTTAGCTACAAGTGGGCACTACAGTACTGCAGACTAAGATTTGAAGTCTTACATCCGAGCAGTACTTTCTGCTTAGAAACAAAATCATCAATGAGAAATAACTGTCTAAATAACATTTTATATGGACTTAAGCCTAATGCCTGGGAAGTGTAGTAACGTAATCCCTTGAACTCTTAAAGAAATATCCTGTTCACTTTAACCTTTGATTATACTTTCCTTTTGGGTGTTTAAGAACATACAATTAGCCCAGATAAACCAATTTATTTTCACTCTTAAAGTCATTTGAGGATCTGTTCCTCAGGGGTCACAAGGGCTTGGGAGGAGCCCCTGGCTCCTTTCTTTTACCAGTTCCATCTATGTGAAGTTAAGGTAAAGGTCATGCTCAGCCATGACTGGCTTCTCTTGGACATATGGAGGAAATATTTCCTCAAAGTAGACCCTCCTCTTTGTAGACTGGACTCTGGTTCAAGTCCATCTGGTGGTGTTTCCATGTCCTCCCTGAACAGGACAGGTGACTCACCACAGTTACAGGACATTTTGAGAGGTGCTCCATAGCCCCTCGAACTTAGTCAACCTTGGAGGGCAAGGAGTAAAAACCTGCCCTTTAAGTCCCTCTGACCAGATTAGTATAGACCTCAAAGCATGGCTGTTAAACATCCAAAAAAGTTAGTTCCAAAAGTCTGGTACTTTTAATTTCAAGAGGAACTGACACTGATTGTAGTCATTCCAACAGCTTTCAAAGTGCCTGAAGACAAATCCTAAATCCATTACTCTAGAGTCCAGCCTTGGCAGACAAAAGAAAATGAGGAGGAAGTCAATAGAGGGATGCTTTTGGAAACTCTCGTCAAGGAATTCCAATAGACTGTCATATGAACATTTGAAAATTGCTCTGTTCTTACTTTTTTCTAGTTCCCTGTCTAGAACTTGTAATGCTAATTACTCTTGCCTTTACTTGTCCTTCACATCTCCTATTCATGATTCAACACTTTCTTTTCCCCTTAGAGACAAGAGGTATGCAATTTGGGAGTCTTTTAGATAGACCCACTGAAGGGGTATTCCAATTGCCTCACCCTGCCTCCTGTTCAGCATGGAAGAAGCCAGAGCAGTCTGCGTCCCTATTCCCTGTTGGCAATTTGGGTAACCCCTTCAGAGGATGTTGTGATAAGCATAGGAGGTGGGAATTGGGTAGGTAATTATGATAAAAAGACCCCAAAGAAAAGTAGCCAGTTTCTGGGCTAAAAGTCAAAATGTCCTTGGGCCTGTTACCAACATACTCTGCTCCAAAAGCCAAAAATGTCAAAAGTATTTGGGAGCTTGTACCTAATCCTTAAAGGATTTTAGGGTTACCTCTTCAGAGGGGGGAATGTTGGAGGGGAGGGAGTGGACATGGATTTGATCAAATTCTTTATAAACATTATGAAATTCTCAATAAACTTTTTATAAAAGTTAAAAAAAAAAGAATACGATGTGAATAAATAAGCTCAGTTCTACATACACAGGGTGAGATGAAGATCATCTTGGTATTTTTAACTGTTCATTCCACTTTCAATAGGAAATAAGAGGACGTTGCAAGATCTCAAAAAGCTTATGAGAATTCTTGTTTGTCTAAGGACCACTTGCCTAAACTTGCTTTTTACTAAATTTTAGACTTCTTTTTGCATAATACCTTCTACTTTCTGTCTTTCCTTGTTTTGCTCCATAACAGATAATGTTCTTAACACAGTAAAAGACCACAGTTCATTTCACACATTATGCAACTAACAAAAGTCATTTTGTTAAGAAATATAGTTAAGGCTGGGCATGGAGGCACACATCTTTGATCCCAGCACTCAGCAGACAGAGGCAGGTAGATCTCTGTGAGTTCCAGGCTAGCCTGGCTGAAGTTACAGGGAAACCTTGTGTCAATATATATATAATTAAGCTGTATTGTATGAAATCCATAAAAATTCAGTAAATACATGCTGAAAAAAGAAAAATGAAAAGAAATAGGAAAAAGTTTTACTGAATTTTTTGAGACTCACAGTGAGATTATCTCACTTAAAAGTGACTTTTGAAGCCAGGTGTTGTGGTACATGTTTTCAATCCCAGCACTCAGGAGGCAGAAAGAGGTGGATCTCTGTGAGATCAAGGCCATCCTGGTCTATATAGTGAGATACAGGCCAACTGGGCCAACAAAGACCCCCTCTTTCTTGTGGCAGATATATGTGTGCCTACTTCTCCCTTTGTATCTTCTTCCTCAGACATGTCACATCACTTCTTCTCAATAGGATTCATAACCTGATGACATGGACTGATGGCAGTAGCAGCCCCTACAGACTCCTATGACAAGGCTCTTTGTTAATGCCTTACCCTGATTTCTCCATTGGCAAACTATGATGTGCCTTAGAAAATAGAAACATGAAGTACTTGAAATGTAGGGTCTGTGTCTGTGGGTTTCTCTTCTAACTGCTGTAATAACTCTGTAAACTTTCCTGTTAAGCCTAGGTTACCCTGATTTAAAGAGGTCTTAGTATCATAGATTCATAACTGAAACTATCAAAAACCCCCATAACTTTTTGACATGACAACTAAACTAGATACTTATGCTAGTCCAGGCAAGAGCAATCAAAGCTTCCCTGGTCAGAAATAAATATGTTCGTGTAAATTCAGCACTAATTACAAATCTGCAGAATGTGAGTTAAAAATATCGTCCTGCTAAGCCCTTATTTTTAATGTATGTAATAGTGTTATATCTAATAGATTATATTTAATTTATAATAGAGTTCTTGACATAAAAAGTCTAACACTTCACTATGTGTAATAGTCTAGTTTGCCAATTCTCTTTAACATAAACCAGGTTCTAGGTTTGTATACATATCGGTAAATCCTTCAAAATTTACTCAGTTCTTTTCCTAGTTTTTACACTATCCACACAGTAAATTAACAGAAGCATGTAATTTTTATTTTACCTTTTAATCAGTTTTATCAACAGACATTATTTAGCTTGTGTTTCGCTAGAAAACATTATTTTTTTATATTTTTTTAATTTTTGTGATTTCATAAATATTTGATGGTATTTAGATACCTTCTCCAAACTATTGCCTGAGGTATAGTTGTTAAAGATTTTTTACCATTATGTAGGTTGACTCTTCACGCCAATGATGGTGTCTTGTGATATGCAGAAGCTTTTTTTTTCCCATGTACTCCCATTTATCAATTGTTGGACTTAATGATTGCAATATAGGATTCTTGTTCAGAAAGTAATATTCTGTGTCTATAAGCTCGAATATATTACTTACTTTCTCCTCTATCTGATTCAGGGTATTGGATATGCTGGGGTCCTTAATTATTTGGAGTTCAGTTTTGTGTATGGTGAGAGACAGGGTTCTAGTTTCATTCTTCTACATGTCCTTATCCAGTTTCATCACCATCACTAGTTACGCAGGCTGTCTTTTCTCCAGTGTGTAATTTTGGATCCTTTGTCAAAACTCAGGTGGATGCAAAAGTGTAGATTTTTATCAGAGTCCTCAATTTTATTACACTGATCAGTGTGTCTATTGTCATGCCAGTGCCATGCATTTTTTTTTTATTACCATAGCCGTCTAGTGCCCTTTAAGATCAAGGATGGCAAGGCCTCCAGGAATTATTTTATTGCTAAGGACTTTTTGACTATCCTGTTTCTTGTGAGTCCACATGGAATTTGAGATTATTTTTCAATTTCTGTGAAGAATTGTGTTGAAATTTTAATGTATATTACAATGAATGTATTGATTGCTTTTGGTTAGATGGCCATTTTATAATATTAATCCCAGTAATACATGAGCATGGGAGGTGTTTCCTGTTTCTGGTACCTTCTTCATTTTCTTTCTTCAATGTCCTGAAGTTTTTATTGTGCAAGTCCTTCACTTCCTTGGATAGATTTACTCTAAGGTATTTTATGGATTTAGAACCTATCGTGAGAGTCTTTGTTTCCCAGATTTTTTTCTCGATGTTTGTTGGTGGTGTACCGGAAGGCTACTGATTTTTGGTTGTTAATTTTATGTCATGTTAATTTTATGGCATTGCTAAATTTATTTATCAGCTCTATGAGTCTTCTCGTGGATTGGATTCTTTAGGGGCTTTCAGGTATAGAATCATACTGTCTACAAACAACCTGTGACTTCTTCCTTTCCATTTTTATTTCCTTTATCTCCTTCATTTGTCTTATTTTCTAGCTAAGACTTCAAGTTTTACATTAAACAGGAATGGAGAGAGTGAATGTCCTTATCTCATTCCTTTATTTAATGGGAACTCTTTCATTATTTTCCCATTGCGTATGCTGTTATCCTTAAGTGTGTGTTATATTACATTATGTTGAGATACATCCTCTGTATGCCTAGGATCGCCATCACTTTTATCATGAATTAACGTTGGATTTTGTAAAAGGCCTTTTCTTCATCTAATGAGATGATCTTGTGCCTTCTGTCCTTAAGTCTGTTCAGTTGGTGAATATTTTACTGAGAATCTTTGCATCTCTGTTCATCAGACAGACTGGTCTTTAATTTCCTCTTGTTGCTGTATCTTTGTCTGGTTTGGACACTAGAGTAATACTGGCTTCATAAAAGGAATTTTGGACTGTTCATTTTCCATTTTACAGAATAACTTTAGAGATTATTGATGTTAGTTGTTCTTCAAAAGTTTGGTAGATTTCTGCTCTGTAGACATCTAATCTTGAGTTCTTTTTATTTGTATATTTTTAATTACAATACTTGTCATCAGTTGTTATAGGTCTCCTTAAATTATTCATGCTAATTTGATTTAATTATGATAGGCTGTACATATCTAGAAATTTATGCATTTCTTTTATATTTTCTACTTTAGTGGAATATAGTTTTTTAAGTATGTCCTTATCATTTCTTGAATTTCTTCCAGGTCTTTAGTAATGCTTCTTTTTCCATCTCTGAGTTTGTCAATTTGAGTTATCACTCTCTTTCTTTTGGTTAATTTGCCTAAAGTTTTGTCAATCTTGTCAGTCTTTTCAAAGAACCAACTCTTCATCTCATTTGATTCTTTGTACTGCTTTCTTCACTTCTATTTCATTAATTCCAATATTGATTTTATTTATCTCTTCATACCTACTCTTCTTAGGTGTTGTTTTCCTTGGTTTTCTAAATCTGTCAGGGGCATCATTAATTTATTTTTATGAAACACTTATAATTTTCTGGTATAGGCACTTAACGCTACAGATCTTCTTAGGACTGCCTTCATGGCATTCCAAAGGTTTTGGCATGTAGTATTTTCATTTTTATTCAATTCTAAGACATTATTATTTTCCTTCTTGATTTCTGTCATGATTCAATTTTTGTTTAGGGATGTTCTGTTTAGTTTCCATAAATTTTTGTGATTTTTTATTGTTTTTTTATCTAGCTTTATTCCTTGGTTTTTTTTTATTCCTTGGTGATCAGATAGGATACAATATGATATTTCAATTTTAATAAATTTGTGGAAACTTAATTTAAGTCCTAATATGCATCATTTTTGGAGAAAGTTCCATAAGTGAGAATAAATTTAGTTCTGTGGTGTTTGGCTTAAATGTCCCATTAGGTATCTGTAAATTGAATTTCATTAGGGTGTCATTTAAATCTGGAGATTTTCAGTTTGGTTATTGTCTTCTTGATCTTTCCATTGGTCACAATGGGGTATTGACGTCATCTAGTAACATTGTATTGGAGTCAATGTGAGATTCTAGACCTAATAAAATTTATTCTTTAAAATTGAATGCCCCTCCCTGTAGAGCATGTGTTTAAAATTTTAATTTCTTCTTGGTTGTTGGTGAATTTTTTTCATTGATGACTATGAAATGACCATCCCTATCTCTCTGACTAATTTTTGTTTGATGTATATTTTGTCACATATTAGAATATCTACGCCTACTTGTTTCTTAGTTTCATTTGCCAAGGACATCATTTTCCAACCTTTCACCCTAAGGTTGCTTCGATCATTTTTGGAGGCAGAAAATTGATGGATACTGTTTTCTAATCAAGTTAGTCTGGGTCTTACTGGGGAGATGATGTTATTAATATTGAGAGTTATTATTCACAAATGTCTATTAATTCCTCTTACTTTGGTCTTATAGCACTGTTTTCTCAGATCTATTTTGGTTGACTGTTCTGGATTAATTTATTTATTCTCTGTGCTCACTTGATCTTCTCCTCTGACTGATATAGTCCATCAAGAATTCTTCAAAGAGCTGGTATTGTGGACAAAATTTCCCTAAATCTATTTTTATCAGGGATTTTTTTTCTTTTTCCTTTAATTGCAGATGATAGTTGTACTGAGTATAGTAATCCAGGCTAGAATCTGCTCTTTCATGACTTGTATGACATGGTCCATGCCCTTCTGGCTTCCAGAGTCCATTGATAAGTCAGTTGTTATTCTGATGGACCTGCCTTTATATATGATTTGATCTGTCTCAAAATGTTCAATATTTTTATATATATATCCTGTGTGTTTAGAGTCTTGGAAATAATGTGATATAGGGAGCTATTTTTTTCAGTTCTGCTTACTTGGTGTTCTGTATGCTTCTTATATCTTGATAGGTATCTCTTTCCCTAGGTTTGGGAAATTTTCTTTTATGATTTTATTAAAAATATTTTCTGTGCCTTTCCCCTGGGTTTCTTCTCCTCTTTCTGTGACTATGAGTCATAGGTTTGGTCATTGTACAGTCTCCCAGAGGTATTGTATATTCTGTTCCTAGGTTATTTTATATTTGATATTTTCTTTTTTTGAGAGGTCCATTCCCCTTATCGTCAAGATTTGATGTTCTCTGTTTCAATTCCTTCACTCCGTTTTTTGCATCTTTCCTCTAAATGTTTTGTTTAAGTTACTGAAGATTTTATTTGAAGTTTTATTTCAGATTGGCTTTTCTTCAGAGATTCTCTTTGTTGATTTCAAGTTCCATGTTTTGAATTCTTTATTTATTTCATTCAATTGTTTGTATTTTCCCAGTCTTCATTCAGCTTTTTTTCATATCCTCTTTTATTTCATTAAGCATATTTATAATTCCTAGTTTGGAATCATTGTCTTGTGCATCCACTTGGTTATCATGATCAAGAAACATTATGATGTGATTGTTGATTTCTGTAGTACCCGTGTTATCATGTGTCATGTTTTTTGTATTCTTTGGCTGAGACCTGGGTATCTGGACTTGTTTGGTGGTGTGTCTTGGAATGGGTAAGTATTCTCATCCTTGTTGAATGTTTGTTTGTTTGCTGATTCCCCAACTTTTCAGGATATTTCCCAGCTGAGTAGTGTGTGGTATTCAGTTTGCGGACCATTTTTAAGTTATTGTACATATGGGATTAAAGAAATGGTCTAAGTTCAGCTAAAATTAGGTACAGCTTTAAAATAGAGATTCCAGGAATGACAGCACAGAGTCTTGGATCAGCAGGGTGTGCAGGTGCTTCTAGAAAAACAGGTTGGTTAGTAAGTTGTGGTGGGAGTTCACAGGTCTGGGGCTCACAGAGCTCCGATGTCAGAGCACAGGACAGTCTTAGGAACAGAGAATTCAGGACCATAAATCTGGGGCAGGAAAGGATCCTAGAAGTCCAAGCTGCGTTGAGAGATGAGATTGTGAAGAGTACTCACCTTGACAAGGCTGTAGGAGCACACAGCTCCAGGATGTGATAGGATCCCCTTGACCTGAGGAAATCTAAGTGCTAAGATGGCAGGTCACTAAGAAGTCTCAGGGACAGAGCTCTGGACCACAGGTCTGGTATGTGGAAGGATCCCAGAGACACAGGCTAGGCTGAGGGTTGAGATGGCAGAGAGTGACTCATTCTGCCAAGACTGAAGGGGTGTGCAGAACAAGGGTGAGATAGGATTCCCTTGACCTGAGTAAGTCTGAAAACTAAGATGGAGGGACACTAGGGAGTCTCAGAGACAGAACTCCGGGCTCCAAATCTGGGGAGGGGAAGGAGCCTTATATCATTACATTACTGTACTTTTTTTTTCTTATGCCATATTTATCTGCCCATACCAATATCTGATATTACCTATCATTTTTGCAATGAAAATTTTAATGATAGATTCCGTTATGTTATATTTTTCCATATTTTTAAAACTTCTTTTCTAATGAAAAATATGTCACCTAATTGTTTTAGAAATAGTAATAAAATGGAAGATCATATAGCCTGTGATAAATTCTGTTCTAAATGAAGAGAAAAAATTCAAATAAGATAGGAATCTGGAATTTGTTCTTAAATGTTGTTTTACACATCTTGGTGAAGTTATACCAAAAATTCTCTGAATCAATAACTATATATGCATATCTCTTCAAAAACCAAAGGTGGAACCCAATTAGAAACTATTTTAATTTATTTTGGACATCACAGATGGATAAAAATTACTACTAAGAAAATACCTGATTTCAAGATTGCACTACCAACCAACAGAACACTTGGTGAGCAAAAGCACATTGTAACAGGATATCAGGGCACATGGTCCATCTTGAGCCTCATGTGTAGATTTGATTGTGTTTTCTGTCCACATTGTTTCTAGCTATGCACTGGCAATTCAGTTCAGATCTAATCACCTGACATTTTAGTTAGATATTTTGTAATTAAATGAGCTAACTAAATTGACACTTAATGGGGTAGCATTATTCATTGTACTGTGTGAAAATGAAAATCTTTACAAAAAAACATGTCTAACTCCACATTGGTTTTATTTTGGTTAACATTATCCTTTGGTTTCTATGGAGGGCTAAAATTACTGCATACCATGAGTCATTTGAAATAAAAATTTTAAAGTACTATATAATTTATTCCATATACATCCCCCCAACTCATTTTATATAGGTCAAATCATCACTTCTCTGAGTTAATAGCTAAAGAAGTTAAGTTTAAAGAGTAACACTGATCTTGCCAATTTCATTAAAGACTATCTGGAAATATGAATGAAAAGACATTCTTTTAATAATTAATGCTCACTCATTAAGTAATAACTTGCCTCAAATGTCAAAACTATAGAAATTAATGCTACTTTCAAGTTTCAAAATATTAAGAAATGTTTCATTTAGTGAGTTAGATAAAATACAATTCAAATTTCTACTGAGATTTAATATAATTCTTTAAGAGAATTTCAGATATCTAACTATAACAAGGTTAGGAATTTGCCAGTAATACTTATAATTTTAAAAAATAGATATTAGAAATTAAAATACTTGGTTAATTATTCATTGAGATACTTGTTAATGTTTTCATTTTTATATTAGCAGTATTTGTTTGCCATAATCATTTTCTAATTAAATGTTATAGTTGTTTGGATATATTTATCATAGACTATTAATTTTTCATGTTATGTTTAGAGTTTCTGCAGAGTTCTATTTAACACATTTTTAGATGTTTCAAGATTGGGAGAAACAAGTTCTTGCAAACTTCCTTCATTTTTATTACTTTGACACTATGAGATAAAGATAATTTTAAACTAGTTTTAATTGGAAAAAAATAAGAATTAAAAATTACTGTATAACTCATTCTAGTGACTTTAAAACTTCTTATAAACATCCTGTAAAAATTCACAGTACCCATTTCCCTCTTGGTAACACCTGTTTCCTACTGTTCTTCATTTTCAGGCTCCTTCTATTCTTTACCTCCTGGATTCCTTTTCATTTTCCTGGTTCCTGCTGTTACATCAGGATACATACTCACATATAAGAATTTGGTGCAAATATTCACAAATGAGGGAGATTGTACGTTGTTTGTTCTTCTGAGATTGTGTTACTTCAGTTAGTATAACTGTTTCCAGTTCCATCCATTATGGGAGGGGGAGAGGAACTGTGGGAGTAAATGGGAAGAAAGAGCTCAAGTCAGCGGGGACCATAAGAAGCAGGTATTATTGAGGGTGAAATGGGGAAAATGAGGGTACTTTAACTGGAGATGGAGGTAGGAGTATTAGATGGCAAGAGAGAGAAGAAATAAATTAGGCTTAACTGGTATGAAAAATCAGAAGGAATCATAGTAGTTCAAAAACCTACTGAAAAATTACACATACAATATCTCTACATGAGTCCATGTATATAGCTGAAGGTTGCATAAAAAGAGTACCAGATCACAATATCTCTACATGAGTCCATGTATATAGCTGAAGGTTGCATAAAAAGAAAGAGTACCAGACGTGAGAAACCTCCTTTCCAGTTGTTGACCAGGGTAGTTGAAGAGACTACCAAAATTGCATGGGCTATTGCCACAGCCCTTGATTGCCTCCCAGAACTTGAAGTTAAGTCCCTGCTGCTGAAGACAGGACATACTTTGGACACCCAGGACCCATGGACCATTATAGACGAGGGGCCAGAAAGATTGTAAGAGTCAGGGGAGGAGGTGTGTGACCATAAGAAGTCTTATAGTATCCTGGGACCTTGCTCATGTGAACCCACAGCAATGGTGTCATCATGCACAAGACCCATGCAAACCCAAGCAGACGAAAATCCAGCAAGTGGAAATGGGCAGCTATCTTAGCTGAAAAACTATTGGCAGCTGATTACTGC
Organism: Nannospalax galili; assembly: GCF_000622305.1. Lineage (NCBI taxonomy): Eukaryota > Metazoa > Chordata > Mammalia > Rodentia > Spalacidae > Nannospalax > Nannospalax galili. Next base: position 5,472,089 of record NW_008338715.1, on the reverse strand, counting down.
TGTGTGATGAAAAGCTGATCTTCTTAAAGGGAGGGATATTTGGGGGCACTAACTGACTTGATAGGCCTTAACATCAATGACAAAAAGGCTTGAAATCCAGTGGAGAGGTAGAGGGCTAGGGGAAGGCACTAATGAGGAGGGGAGTACAAAGATGATTGAGAGGTTCTGCATGAAATACACATAAACTCAATAAAAAGGAAAAAATACACTGTACAGTATAAATTAATTGTTATATAATCAAACACAATGTAGAACTAAAAATTGTAAAAATAATGTTTCAAATCAGTACACACAAGAGCTATGAAATTTTCTTCTTTTTATAGTTCTGTTTTAATATTGGTAAAGTTCCAGTAAATACATATTACAACCATGTAATAAATCAAAATGAAGCACTTGATTATTTTACCCTGAACAAATTCACATACTTGGTGTTTCCTGTTATTTGGTGCCTTGTGGTCATGCTTCCTGCATTCACTTTCTATGGTCTGTGTTATCAGTGCACAAATGCCCTACTGGTTTTACAGTTTTTGATTCAGCTAACTTCAGTCCTCCCTAAGCTGCATTCACTTGCTGCAATTCCAGGGAGTCTCTCAAGTGAAAGTAAAGGATGGATCTGTTGTTTCCAGTCAGGCATATAAGAAGCTTGGAAGTCATCCATCCATCCTAGCAACGAGAGAAAAAAAAAAAAAAACAGCAAATGATGAAAAAACAACAAATTCCCTTAGCACACTGAGGTCACAACACATATTACTGTCCTCCAAAGTATAAAGACACCGGGGCTGGGGTGACAGGGAGTGACATCTGATTAACAGAAACTTCCAGAGGAACCACTGTGGAAATGGGATGATTTAATTATAATTCACAAACTTCTAGAAGCTTCCTATGAACCAAGTCTGAAATTATAAAAATCCAGAAGGATCCACTTATGGAAGAAGTGGATCCTTCTTTTGAAGGAAGGAACACATGATTATACCCCCTGAAGCACTTCCAGATGCTCTGAATGAATGGGGGAACTTTCCCTTGTTCTAGCAGGAAAGGGAAAAAATAAACCATTTTTGTTCTTTTCTTCTTTTTTTATTTTTGAGCCACACATGGTGGCGCACACCTTTAATCCCAGCACTCAGGAGGCAGATGCAGGCAGATCTCTGTGAGTTCAAGGTCAGCCTGGTCTACATAGTGAGTCCCAGGACAGCTGGGGCTACAGGGAGACCCTGTCTCAAAAAAGACCAAAAAAAAGAATTAACTCATATTGACAGTTTAATACACACACACACACACACACACACACACACACACAATTTATTATGATCATTTTTAGTCCCTATTACCCTCTCTATTTTCCTTTCACACATGCTGACTCCTTTCCATGGAAAACAGCCCCCTACTCCATCCTATCCCAATGCCTTTTATATGTATATATGTGAAAGTCTCGTTCAGAAATGCACAGCAGCTGTCATGTTTGCAGAGATCATTTCCTCTCCAGAAGAGAGCTCTCCTTCCCACCCTGTGGCACTTGCCTCCTTGTTGGCCCCACTCCACTTTGGCCACATACCCTGGGGTGGGCCCTGGAGGGGTTGATATGAAAACCCAGTTTAAGTCTGAGAACTTAAAAGCCACTTGTTCTTAGAACTTTGAGGAGTTCTGAGCCTCTGAGTTAACTATTGCCCACTGCAGAAAGAGGTTTTTCTGCCCAAAGCTGACAGAGTCACTAGTGTACAGATATAAACCTGAATGTTTAGAAAGCAGTATTCTTACATGGCCATTTAGGGAATTTGTTCTTAACAAGTGATTGCCTTCCCTGTCTGATGCTACCTCGGTTTGCTACAGTGTATCTATATCATGGTGTAGCTCCCTCTGTTCGCTTACTTTTTTTTTTTTTTTTTTTTTTTTTAATTTTTTTTTTCATTTTTTTTTTTTTTTGAAGATT
>NW_008338715.1:5468742-5470136 GCF_000622305.1 Nannospalax galili | reverse complement strand
TTCCAGAGCAAGGATACATCTCTTTCAAAGGTGGCTGTAAATTTTTAGGTTCACAGTTGAATTAATACAGTCATACAATAATGAACTCAGTAAAAGCCCTGTAGGACATAAAATTGGATGAGTTTTTACCCTTTAAAGAAGATCTCCACTTCATTTTTAAGCTATGTTGTTTCCTACTTTTTTTTCAATAAAACATTTATTTTTCAATTAGAAGAAGCATTTCATTACAACAGCATTAACCTATTCAATAACATTTTTCTGAGCTAGGGTACATCTCTTTAAAAATTAGCTGTACATTTTTAGGTTTACAGATGAATTATTACACTTATATAATCTTTAACTCCCTATAAACTCTATAAGACATAAAATTAAATGAGGTTCCAACATTTAAAAAAGATCTCCACTTCGTTGTCAAAACACACAGTTTCATACAGAAAAATTCATTCCAAGGCAATTGACATTGAGACGTTTCACATACATTTCTAGTCTCTATATACATGACTATCACAGTTCACAGTCGCCCACCTTCTGAGGTCGTCGGCATCTGAGCATGAATACAAACTCATCAGATAGACAGCCTTCCTCTCCCACTAGAGCCTCCATACTCTGCCATCGCTGCGACTATCCACTGTGCTGTCAGCACCCCTATCCATTCCCCTCATCTGCCCTTCCAGTAAATCTAGTCAGCCAGAGGTCCGTGATCCAGGAGGATCAGCTGTTCCTTGTCTACGGCAATCTATTGTCAATATTCCTTTGGATAGAATTGGAGTCTGCTGTTCATTTTTCCAGTAGTATCTTGGAACTGTCTGGAAGAGCCTTTATCCATCCTGTCCCACAACTCGACTGAAGGTATCGCCTGTCTGGCTTTGCTGTTTGTCAAGTAGCTTTTAGTTATATATGTATGCTCCTATGAAATTATATTGGCCCCTTTAATCTTTGGTTATACTTCCCTTTTGGGTGTTTAAGGACATACAATTGGACCAGATAAACTGATTTGTTTTTACTCTTGAGGTCATTAGAGGATCTGTTCCTCAGGGGTCCCGTGGGCTTGGGAGGAGCCCCGGCTCCTTACTTTTACCAGTTCCATCTATGGGAAGATAAGTCAAAGGCCTTTTTCAACCATGACTGGCTTCACTTGGAAGCATGGAAGAAATATTTCCTCTGTGTTGATCCTCCTCTTCATAGACAATGGTTCAAGTCCATCTGGTGGGGTCTCTATGGCCTCTTTAATCAAGAGGACAGGTGACTCACTATAGTTCCATGACATTTTGAGAGATGCTCCATAGTCACCTGGAACTGAGTTCACCTTGGAAGGCAAGGAGCAAAAACTATCCTTTAAGTCCCTTGACCAGATTAGTATAGGCCTCAAAGTATGGCTGTTAAACATCCAAGAA
>NW_008338715.1:5444788-5466950 GCF_000622305.1 Nannospalax galili | reverse complement strand
TTTTTTTGTGGCTATTGTGAATGGGAGGGTTTCCCTGTGCTCTTTCTCTGACTGCTTGTCATTGGTATATAGAAAGGCTATAGACTTTTGTAGGTTAATTTTGTAACCTGCCACTTTACTGAATGTGCTAATAATTTTTAGGAGTTTGAGTGTGGAATTTTTGAGCATGGAATTTTTGGCGTCCCTTAGATATAATTTGATATCATCTGCAAAAAGTGATAATTTGAGCTCTTCATTCCCTTACTTTTTAAAATGTGCAATATAAGAAAGACTTAAGGATGTCGTAAACAGGCCCCTTCATTTAGAGTTAGTTAGCCATTGTTTTATTAGCTCTCCCATCTATTTTCCTTTTGTAAGCATTATTTGTTCTCTAATTCATAATTCATTCTTTCTCAGGCCACAGAAATAAGTGAACTAATAACATCATTCTTGCTTAAAATTATTCAGTGATTCCCATTCCTGTTTAGGAAATACAATCTAGATTTGGTTTGTATTAATGAAATAATCAAAATGCTTTGGTAGAAGATCTGACAAACCTCTTAAAACTATATCCTGTCTTCACAGAAGTTATTGATTAGTCCATAAACTTAAGTTGATTTAACAGTACTTGGTAGAGTCTAGATAAATTGAAATTTTATACATCAGAAGAATTCATATCAACTTGTCTTTCATGTCAATTATTTCCCTTCCATTTCAAATAATCATGCATGATTCTTGTGTATTGAGTAACCTTGGCAATAAGTTAAAACATGACATATTTAAACTTTATGAATTTCCATTGGTATTTAGATTATATATACTCTATATGTATAATTACTTCTTGTAGTTGTGAGAGGAAATGTAGTTATTACAATATTGTTGCATTTAACATTACATTTTGCTTAAAACCAAATAGTATGAATTTTTCACATTTTTATTGAATTTTTGTGAATGTCATTCATCTTGAATATATTTAGACCCCTCTCTCCTAGCCACACCCTGCCCCATAGCACCCCCCACCCCAGATTTCATACATTCCATCCTGTATGTTAAGGCTTAAAAAGCCATGCTTATATTTTCAAAGTCGCTTAGTATAAATCCATGCTGGAACCTAGTCAACCTATTTAACTTCATTCCTTTAAATAAAACCAACTCTCCCTCTATTAGTAGTCATCAAGTGCTAATAATTCCTCTGTTTAGGTTGGGACTTCTTACGCCTCTTTTCACTTCTGTACTGAGTACTTGTCTGATTTAAGCTTGCATGGATCTTGTGCATGTTGTTACCATTGTTCAAGGTCGTATGAGCAACTTCCTAGCCACCTGGAAAAGCTCTGTTTCCTTATGGTCATCCAACATCCCTGGCTCTTACAATCTTCCTGCTTCCTCTTCCATAATGGTCTCTGATCACTGTGGGTGTCAGAGCTTTGACACAGGAATCCTATTTGGGGACAAGAACTCTGTGGTCTCTGTACTTCAGCCATTTGGGGCTTTTGGGGTTAATCACCGTCTGTTGCATGGGGAAGCATAACTGGTGAGAGCTGCGAGTTGCGTTAATGTAGAACAAAATTTTAACACAAAAAGATATTTCTCAGATTTGTCAGATTAAAAATATGTCTCAATTTTGGACTGCTTAAACTTGTGAAATTCAGCTTATTTGTTAAAAATATGAAATGTAAGAGCAAGAGCTTAAAACCTTAGTGTGAATGAAGGTGAAGCCAAGCTGATGAGCTGCTCATTTTGCATCATGAACTGAGGCATAGGGGCCATGGCTGAAGAACGTAAGCCACAGTCCAGTGACCATTGCTTCAGTTCCAAAGGTAAGAACAAAAGCCAAAGAAAGGAAGGAAAACAGAGCCTTGTAAATCTGTGGGGAGTTATTAGAAAGCAGAAGCCAAATGCAACAAATATTTCTAAGCAAGCAAAACGGAGCTGTGACACAGAGCTTTAACAAGAGTATGAGAGAAAAGTTTAAAAAAAAATCAGCAGATGCATTCATCCATACATTTGAAAACAATTAGTTCTCTCTTCCTGTTGTGAAAACATTTTAATATTAGTATAGCATAATATTTTTAAATTCTTTAAAATGATGAGACAGGGTCTTATTATGCAACCTGGGAAAGCTAGAACTTTCTATTTCTATTGTAGAGCAGGCTGGCATTAAATTTAAAAAGGTCTGCCTGCTTCTGCCTTCAGAGAGCTAGGATGAAAGGCATGTGCACTACGCCTGACTTTTGAGTATTTTTTCTTGAGAATCTCATACATGTATATAACAAAACAGAGTTGTTCATAACCCCCATTTCACTCTTCCAACTCCCTTTCTATCCCTTCCAACAAATCTCTCCTCCCGAGTTCATGTTTTTTCCCTTTTTTTCTTATAACCAACTAAGTCCAGTTAGTGCTACCCTAATGTGTATTGGTGTGGGATCATCCCCTGGACCATGGGAATCCTGTCATTGGACATCCTAAAAAAATAGTACTTTTCTTGCCCCAAGATGCTATCTATTGTCAGCAGCACCTTAGTAAGGAGTGTGGCCTGGAAATCATCTACCCTATCTATGGTAGACATTTTCTGGCCTAATCTTGTATAGGTCTTGTGCAGATAATCGCAGCAACTGTGAGTTAATGAGTATGATAGAAATATCAGGCTCAGAAAACAGTATTTATAGCACTCCTCCACATCCTCTACTTATTACCTTCCTTCTAATCACCTCTTCGTGATGCTCCCTGAGGCTTGGTGGTAGGAAGTTTAATGTAATGTCCTATTGAGAGCTGAGCACTCAGTCTCTTATTCTAAGCCATTTGACTAGTTATGTATCACTCAACTGTCTGCTGCCCATTGCAAAAATGGACCAAGGTTGAGAATAGCCCAGGTCTATGAGAATAAATATAAATATTTCAAAGGCAATTTGGCAAGACCATTGAGTAAAATAACAGTGGCATCTCCCACCCTAGGACCTAGGACCTCTCTGGCCATGGGCTTTTGACCAGGATTACAGACCCAGGCATCAAATTCCCCTTGTGGAACAGGCCTCTACTATAATCAACAAATGGTTAGTTATCCTAGACAGTCATGCCATCATTGTACCAGTGAGCATACCCTATCTGGCAGGTTAATATTGCAGACCATGGAAATCTTTTCTATCCCCAGAAGCCTCCACCACTACTTCCAGCTCTATGAAAGATAGACAGCAAGGAGGAAATTTCCTGGTCATTATGAGATTAGTTTCTCTATGTCCTGCATGCCAAACTGTGATATCTTAAGTAAGAGGGTCTTAGTATATAGTTCCAATGGGTAATCAATATCAATGCCAATAGTCTGTGTCATTTTAGAGACCTCTGGGATCTCCCTCATCAGTAACTCATAGGGAGGTATCACGTGCCTTACAATGTCAATTTCACTTACAAACCTATGTATTCTTGTAGCAACATTGTTCATTCATGTAGGGTAACTGCATTTCAACTCTTATTTTATTTTTGTTTAGATGCATTTGGAAATTTGCTTATAAACTATTGTGTTTCCATAAGGTTTTGCAAATATCTGTAGTGTAGGTTAAACCATTCATTAACCCATTCCATACCCCCATCCCTACTTAATCTTTAATCCCCAGTAAGGCCCCTTCTTTCATTTCACATGCATTCTTTTTCTCTAATTGCTTTTGAATTGTGTTGTGAGATAATTTGAGTTTGACAGTATTCCTTCGGGTCGGCCATCCACTTCACACCTTGGAATTCCCCATTTTCCCATATCCTTCCTTGTCTGAGCCTTTCTGGCCCCAGTATTCCACCTCTCTACTTTCGTTTTACCTATAATCTACTATCCCTCCCCTTTAAGGTGCCTCCTGGTTTTACAGCTTCCTCTTGTGCTCTATGTCATACACACAAAATAAAATACTTGAAACTATAATCTACATATGAGAGAAAACATACTGTTTGTCTTTCTGGGCCTAAATGACCTCACTTAGTATAATTTTTTTTTACATTTCCATCCATTTATCTTCAAATTTCATAATTTCATTTTTCTTTAGAACTGAATGATATTCCACTCTAAATGTGATCTATATCACATCAATTCATTTGCTGATGGGTATCCAAATTGATCCCATTTCTTATTTATTGAGAATAGAGCAGCAAAAAACAGACATACAAGGTTCTCTGTATTAGGATATAACCTAGGGATGAACAACCAAAGAAATGAAAAATCTCTACAATTAATATTTGGAGAAACTTTGAAGACAAATGGTTGAGAAAGACACTAGAAGATGGAAGGAGTTCCCATGCTCATGGACTGAAAAAACTAATACTGTGAAAATCACCATCCTATCAAAAACTATCTACATGTTCAGTTTTCATCCAACCATACTTTCAGTACCATTCTTCAGAGACATGGATAAAACAATCTAAAAATTCATATGGCTGCACAAAGAACAAAGATAGTCAAAGAAATCCTGAATGGAAAAAATGCTGCAGGAGTTGCCATCAGCATTAATTTCAAGTGATGATACAGAGCCACAGAAATACAAACAGAACTGCACAGGCACCAACACAGATGCACAGATCAAAGAAGTAGAATTGAGGACCCGATATAGGCACATACAACTACAGTTTTCTGAATTTTGACAAAGTTGTCAAAAATATGCATTGGAGAAAAGACAACATGATTAACCAATTATGCCCTGAAAACTGGAATTCAGATAGGGGAAAATGAAATTAGATCCTTTTCTTTCACCCTACATAAAATGCAACTCCAACTGGACTAATAACCACAGCATAAAACCTGATACCGCAAAACTAGTAGAGGAAAAATTAGGGAGTGCACTGTAACTTATAAACCAGGTAAAGGCTTTCAGAACAAAGCTCTGCTTGTGAAATAACATCAAAAGTCAACAAGTGGGATCTCATGAAACTTAAAAGCTTCTGTAAAGCAAAGAGAACAATGAACCAAGTGAATAGGCAGCCCTAGAATGAGAGGCAAACTTTGCCAACTGTGGTCACCAGCTGTGGCTGCTCTCCTCTGGCTATGGTCACTCCCTGCTCACTCAGTTCCTCCCATCAGTTGTCTGGTCCGGACCCCAGGCCTGGTGAGGAATCTGGGCTGGCATCGCGACATTCAGACACAGGAGACCAGGTTCAGTGACACAGGTATGCTTTATTGGAGGAAAGTACAGGCTTATATAGGGGTAATAGTACAATCATAACACAGTATATGGGATCCCTTATTAGCATGGCAGACTAGTATCCTATTACAATCTAGCGGGCCAGATACCCTATTAGCATGATAAGTTTCAGTTTCTCTAAGTTTCAGATTCCTGGAAATCATGTGACTTACATAGTTTTCTCTCTGATAAAAAACAGGAAGCACTGCATTCCAACATGATAGGTATGTAAGGAAAAAGGCAAAATCAGTCACAAGATTTTCCACAACATCTCCCCCTATTTTTTCATTTTTAAGAGTGAAGCACAGTTCAGAATACATAGCATACTGATATCAGTCCAGGGGCTGTATGTATGTGGCAGATTTTTCTGTTGTGCATCAAGGCAAGGTAGAATGGCTTGGGAGGCAAGGGATTGATCCGTTATTGTGGGCTCCATCCTTCAAGATGGCAAGTTCTCTCAAGAGAACACTGGGCCAACTCCATGCCAACCAGTGGGAGTCAAGGTTCTTTGCCTCGGCATTGTTGTCCCCACCTCAAGGGTCACACAGCATTATGGACTATGCCTGTCTTAGGTTGTCCCATCTTTTGGGATCTTACCCATCATTGAGTACCAGCCCTTGAAGGGTGAGTCCCTTGGTATGGTCAGGCAGAGGGAGAGGCAGTGTATCAAGCTTTGGCCCGTGCAAAGGCCTCTTAAGGGGCTAAGAATTCAATAAAAACCGATGGAGTGGGGTCATCCCATCTGGGGTAATGATGGGGATTAGGGAGTGGCAAGTTGTAAGCATCGGTCTCACAGTCTGCCAACAGGAGTATATATCTTAAGGTGTTTCCTGTGGCTCCAGCAGTCAGGCCGTTGTCTCAGGTCCATTGCATGGTAGTTCCGTAAGACTTTACACCTATGCTCAAGCCTATTTTTTATATCTTTCTTATTATAGGTTGGTAAGGACAAGGAACAGTGGGTCCTTGTTTGCAGAGACATGCTTGGCAAGATCTGGAGGCAGGGCAACAGCTAACTGAGCCAGAGAAATACGAGTTTTAACAAATTTATCAAGACCCTTAACAATGCATGGTCCAAAAATCAGGAGTTAGCAGTAATGATGGCACACATAATAAGGAACATAGACAGGGAGTTCCCTCTGGTTTGAGGGTTTTGATTGGCTATAGTCTCTGCTTGTGAAGTGAAATACTTAAGGTTGCCCCAGGTCATCGGGTGTGCCATTGGAGCCTGTCACTTTCATGGTCTGTGACGCCGGATCGGTCTCTTGGTGGTTGAGAGGTGCGCTGCTTCCTCCAGGGTCAGGGCTGCCCTCTCTGGGGTCAGTAGTTGTGGAGGGAGGTTTTCTGTCACAGGCAATTCTGATGTTCTGGGCTGGGATCCAAATGGGTGCTGGAACATTATCTGGAAAGATACAAGCATAACCTCGCCCTTGTGTTAATAATAGGTGTGGACCTTTCCATTTACTTCTGAGAGGTTCCTTCCATCTCACCATGGGGGCAGGAGTGGGCTGAGTGAATGCCCCCAATTTTTTATTGCTGGTGGGAGGCCATAGGAATCAAATTTGAGAAAATTTAGGACAAATAATGCTTGTTGTATAATGATGTTAGTATCCTTATAGCGAGGACCCTTGTCATTATTTCCCCTCATATTTTGTATTTGTTTAATGAGTGCTTTGTGGGAATGTTCAACAATCCCTTGACCCTGAGGATTGTAAAGGATACCAGTTATATGCCTAATATTCCAGTCAGAGCAAAAATGGCTGACAGTAGCAGAAACATAACAAAGACCATTATCTGTTTTTATTTGCCAAGGAACTCCCATAAAGACCATGGCATATTTGACAGTCCTTATGGCATGAGAAGCCATCTCACCAGAGCAGGCCATTGCAAAATGGACATTGGAAAAAGTGTCAATAATATGATGGATATACTTGAGCTTGCCAAAAGGTGAAGAATGAGTGATGTCCATTTTCCATATCTTGTTGGGGCCAAGGCCTCTAGGGAGAGTTCTGACCAGTTGTAATGGTCCCAGAGGTAGAAGAGAGGCACAAGAGGAGCAGGTACAGACCAAATGCTTGCAGTTCTGAATTGGTAGAGTGGGTAGAAGCCTATGTATAGCTTGGGGAGAAAGATGAAAATGGGCATGTAAGTCTCTAGCTTGTTGAATTATGGTGGAGTCTAGGGTGGCGCTCAGGACCAGTTTGTCAATGGCAGCATTGCCTTCTGCCAAAAGCCCCAGGAGATTGGTATGAGACGACAAGTGTTGAATATACCAAGGGGCAGAGCGCTGCTCAAGTAATAGTTGTAATGAGGAGAGCAACAAATCAAGGGGACACTGGCACGGCCAGAAAGATGCAAAGGCCAGATGTTGTAGAGTCTGAACTACATAAGCACTGTCAGAAAAAATATTACAGGGAGTTGTAGGGAGATCCTGAAAGACCTGTAACATGGCTGAGAGCTCTCCGAGTGGTACAGATCCCTGGAAAGGGAAAACCTTATATGAGGAGAGTTGTCCTTCCTGGTAAATTACATAACTAAATTTGGGTTTACTAGAATCAGTAAAGATCAGAGGAGCCTTAGGAAGAAGGTTATGCTTTGGGAATGCCTGGGGAAATAGGGACAGGGAAAGCTGTCTTATTCCTTGAAGGAGTTTATGTTTAGGATAATGATTTTCATATTTCCCCTGATAGGCTAGTAGGAGAGTTTGGAAGCCAGGGTTGTCAAGGAACAATGACTGGAGCATGTGAAGTGGAGGGGGAAGAACCAATGATTCAGGTTTGCGACCATACAGAAGGTGGGAGGTGTGGACAAGTGTAAGGGCTAGCATAGCCCAAGCCTCAATAGCTGGGGTGACCTTGTGAAGTTGACTCCATGGAGACTGGACCCATATCAGGGGGCCCTGGGTCTGCCAGAGTGCTCCCAAAGGGGTGTTTTTAGTAGGAATAACTAGTGCTTGGATAAGCAACTTTGGCTGTATCCTATTTACAAATGCTTGGGACAGGAGAGAATTGATCATTGTGACAACATGTTGTGCCTCTGGAGAGAACTTACGGGGAAGGGAGACCATATCAGTACCCCACAAGAGGTCAAAGAATGGTGTAAGCCCTTCTGTGGACATGGGTAAGAAGCCCAGTATCCAACTGATGTTGCCACAGAGGGTCTGCACCTCTGAAAGGGTAACCTCATCTGGTAAGGTAAGAACAGGAGCTATGGGGTGGATGACATTTTGAATAGAGTGGCTCAAAAAGTATAATGGGCATGTAACCATATTTTATCTGCTGCAATAGTAAGGCCTAATGCCTGGAGGTTTGTTTTGAGTTTTTGAAAAGCTCCTTGTAAGATATTAGGATCCTTATGGGTGATAAGAATGTCATCCATATAATGTAAAATATAAACCTCAGTCAGCAAAGGTCTGCAGGCATGGGCCACATAATATTGGCAGGTAGTAGGACAGTTTTTCATGCCCTGAGGCAAAACCTTTCATCCATAGCATTGAAATGTAAGGTTATGCTTAGTGGCAGGTATAGAGAAGGCAGAATAGGGCTTATCATCATCATGAAGAATAGAGAAGAAACAGTCCTTAATATCTATTATAATATTTGTGCGTTCTTTGGGAATAGCAGCAGGGTGAGGCAGTCCCAGTTGAAGGGTCCTTAAAGGCTTTATATACTCATTAATAGCCCTTAAGTCATGTAAAAGTCTCCACTTTCCTGATTTCTTTTGTATTACAAAAATGGGAGAATTATGAGGACTAAGGGAGGGCTCAATATTACCCAAGGATAATTGTTCCTGGACCAAAGAGATCAAGTGAGTTAATTTATGTAAAGAAAGAGGCCACTGCTCCACCCATATGCGAGCTTTAGTGTCCCATGTTAGTTTGATGGGGAGGTGGCTTGGGCAGCGGAGCAGTGGCCACTAGAATTGGGGTGAGGGTGGAGAACATTACCTTAACCACTGGTCTACAATGTGGTCATCATAAAAGGCTTTGTCATCTGTAGTTAAAACAGCTTCCGTGTTGCGAAGGATATCTCTCTCCCACAAATTATGGGGAAGCCCTGCGGCTAAGAGCAGTCTAACAGCTTCTGTGTTGCTGCTCCGATCAGTCCAGATTACCAGACGTTGGATCTGTTGGGTGTTCTGTAAACCCCCAACTCCTTGTATGGGGGTCCAGGATTGCAGTGCCAATGAGACAATACTTCCTCTTGTCTGATTACAGTAATATTGGCCACTGTATCAATTAGGCCTTAAAACTTACGGCCATCTAGGGAAAGTTGCATCCTAGGCTTATGCAAATCAATAGGTATCATCCATTGGATGTGGGGGGGGGTATTCCCTTATTTCTTCTCTTTGGGGCATGGCTGAGAGGTGCCCCATTGCCCATTTAAAGGCACCTTTTGTATGGGTTTACCATCTGCATCCACCTTAGACCTGCACTCTCTTGCCCGGTGAAAGCCTTTGTGGCATCTCGGGCATTTTGAAGGGGGAACCTGGCTCTTTTTGGCCTCTTTCATAATCTTATTAGGACAGGTATGTAACCAATGGCCCTGTCCCCTGCAGGCCCAACTTTGTCCATCTTGACCTATGGCTGATAAGCAGCCAGTGCCTCAGCAGCTTGGGCCCGAGCAGTCCCCACAACTCAGCAGGCCAGATTCCATTCAAAGATATCCTTGTGTCTAATGGGTCCTATGGCAAGGCAACACTCTCTAGAGCAGCCTTCATATACAAGATCCTTGAGCAAGGCATCGGCAGCTCCCTGATGACTGATCTTTCTATTTATACTTTGTTGACATCTCTCAACAAAATCAGAGAAAGACTCCCCTGGTTTTTGTATCAGTTTGGTTGATTTGGTATCACCACGAGTCGGCATACTTCAAAAAGCACAAAGCGAACAAAGTCATACTTGTTCAAAGTAGCAGGGAGTTCCCTGTGCCTGAACTCGGGGTGTCTCAAAATTGCCACATCCTACCACAGCATCAATTCCAATGTTTTGGACGTTGGCATTTCTATTGCGCTCTGCCTGTTGTTCACATTCATCTTGGTAGGCAGCTTTCCATAAAAGGAAATTGCCTCCCTGTAAGCAGGCACAGGCGATATTCTGCCAATCATATGGGGTATTGACCGAATGACTGATTGTATCTAATAACTGACCAAACCAGGGGGAGTGAATGCCATCCTCAACTGCTGCCTTATGCAACTTCCTTAAGGTATCATGAGAATATGGATTCCAGACTTTGGGGTTCTGTTGTCCCTGACTGACACTAACTTGGAAGAACTGTGGAAAATCTTCCATTGTATCATAGAAGAGGGGCCTAGGTGGGAGGGGCTTCCAGTCCTCCTCCAGGAAGGAGGGGTAGATGGACTGCAGGGAAACTTCCTTAAAGCCAGTATAAGATGGCGGAGACTAGCCACCATCCCATAATGGCAGAGCAAAGGCGGTCTTAACTTCCTATTTCTCATCAAGGGAGCTCTCAAACCCCAATTCCTCTTTTTTTATAACATCATTAGCAGTCATTGTTTCATCAGAATAAGAATCCGTTATTTTGTTTTAACTGGAAATGCCTGGGACAATCCGTCCCCAGTGTCCTGTTGTATTTGCTCATCTAGCTCCTTTAATAGGAGATTGTCCTGTTCAGGGGCTTTTGGGGGAACCCCCTGAAGGGAGGCCAGGATGGCTGTCACAATGGGGTAGAACAGCCCAGAATGTGGGTGTCCCTCCCCGACTTCTCTATGCCAGGCCAAGAATAGAATGCAAGCCCATTGTTCGAGATCCCAGCATCAAGGATCTGTAAACCAGGGGGCAAGAGCTAACACTTCATCTAAAACCTTAGTTACATACTTTTCTGTTACCCTAATGTGCCTACTCCTGAGGAGAGGAATCAGTGCAGCAGCACAGGGGCCAGCAGAAGCTGAGTGACTATTCCCCATACCTGAGGTCACTCACCCTGCAAGACATACCCAAAGGGACTCAGGAGCCATTCAAGGAGACGATCGGCGAAGACAGGAGTGGCACACCCAACCAAAGACTGCGAGCCAGAAGAAAAAGCAGAATAAAACAAAAGTGGCAAGTAACCACAGGAAGAGCACCTAGAAAGGGGGCATCGGGAGCCCAAGGTGTTACAGCTCAGAGTGTTACAGCTCTGTGGGAGGGGGGTCCCATCCCCACGTTTGGGAGCCAGCTGTGGTCACCGGCTCTGGCTGCTGCACTCCTCTGGCTATGGTCGCTCTTCTGCTCTCTCAGTTCCTCCCATCAGTCATCTGGTCCGGACAACAGGGCTGGTGAGGAGTCTGCACCAGCGTCGTTGCATTCAGATGCAGTAGACCAGGTTCAGTGACACAGATCTGCTTTATTGCAGGAAAGTACAGGCTTATATAGGGTAAATAGTCCAATCATAACACAGCATATGTGATCCCTTATTAGCATGGCAGACTAGTATCTTATTACAATCTAGCAGGCCAGATGCCCTATTAGCATGATAAGTTACAGTTTCTCTAAGTTTCGGATTCCTGGAAACCATGTGACTTACATAGTTTTCTCTCTTATAAGAAACAGCATGATTGGTATGTAAGGTAAAAGGCAAAATCAGTCACAAGATTTTCCACAACAGCCAACGATTCATCCACAACAGAGGATTAGTTAATAGGTATGCAAAAACTTAAAAAAAAAAACCTTTATAAAATAAATAAGCCAATTAAAATGGACATAAAACTGAGCAGAAATTCTCAAAACAAAAAATTCAAATGGCTAGGAAATGAAAATTAAATCTACTTCCAGATTCCCTCCCATCCCAGTAGAATGTCCATTATTAGTAATACAAATGACAACAAATGCTGATGTGGATGTCCCAAAGTGGAACACTTAAGCATTGTTGGCAGGAGTATACACTAGTGCAGGTACTTTGGAAATCAGTGTGACAGTTCCTTTAAGAAAGAAGCAAGGAAGGAAGGAAGGAAGGAAAGAAGGAAAGAAGGAAAGAAGGAAGAGATAACATGATTCATCTATACAATTTTGGGCATATACTGAAAGCAACTGATTCTTTAGTAATATGTACCCTGGCAGAAGGATGTGTGCCTATCAGAGGACAGTGGGGGGTAAGAGATTTGAGAGGGAGGGAGAGAGAGAGTTGGGATAGATAGAAGTGTGGATTGTATATTTCCGTAGTCCATCATGTTACTGATAAAACATCATCTTTATACTATTTCATTATAAAAATCATACTGAATACAAAGTTGACTGTTCTCATTTTCGACTGACAAACCAATAGGCAATGAATTGACAAGATGAAAGTCTGGAGTATAATGGATCCAAAAAGATAAGTATTATGCCACATGATGATTGAGACACAGTTTTGCTCAAATTCTCCAAAAATAGTTCTCACTTCAGTGTTCTAAAAGTTGCTTATTAGTTAACAAAATTGTATCTAACATGATAACACTCACTTTCTCAACATACTTTAAATGGGAACATCTTTTCCTCAACATCATGATGTGCCTGTGTCTCCAACCTTTCTACAAAAACTGTAAAGTAAATCAATTGCACTCAATACTCTCTTGCTTTATTCTCATGCTTACAAATGCTGATTTTAATGGGATAGCAGACACCATGCCTGTGCTCAGAGACAAATCAACTGAATTAATTCAATGTTTGTCCCTCTTTGAGTTGGAAACTCATGGGACAAAAAGAAAAGAACCTTAGGAAAGGAAAGTTTTATCTCTAAGATAAATGGAAAAATGAATGGCAAATCATTTCCCTGCTGTTCTTCTTGTTTATATAACAATGTTGTTCACTTTGACTGCACTGGGTGTCACTGAGAATGCAGGCAAATAGAGATCCTATGGGACTGGAGACATCACAGTAGTTAGGAGCACTGGTTGCTCTTTTCAAAGGATCTGGACTCAATTCCCAGCACCCTCATGGTATCTAACAACTGCATGTAGCGCCAGTTCCAGAAGACCTAATGCCCTATTCTGCCCTCTACAGGCATTTCATGGGAACACTTACATACAGGCAAAACACTCATACACATAAAATAAAAATAAATTAAAAAATAGAGAAGACCCTAGTCTCCTGTTGAATTGGGTGAATTTCTGAAGGAACTCTGTAGAATGTCTATTTTATACTTAAGTAAAGTAAGATATTAAATCACTTTTGAGGTAGTTTAGGAATCTTAGGATTTTTTTTTCCAGTTCTGTGAAGAATGTCATGGGGATTTTGGTTGGCATAGTATTGAATTTATTAATGGCTTTTGGTAGGATGGTCATTTTCACAATATCAATACTTCCAATCCATGAGCAGGGGAGGGCTTCCCTTTTCTTTCTTTAAAACATTCTAGCTGCTGGGAAAGCTGCAGTCTTATAAGCTATGGCTGAGAATCTCCTTTAGCCAAATGAAGCTGGAAACTCCAAGGTAACCTTATTACTAGAGGAGAGATTGAATTCATTGAGTGGATGAAAGAGATCTCTGAGGTACTGTTATCAGCATTCGTGGTTAATAGGACATCCTCTGGCACCTTTGTATGAGTTTTGACATTTCCTCATTTCTTATTGATTCCCTCACATTCTCATTGATGTTGTTCCAAAGAGCACACTTGAATACCCCATCTGATCCTGATTCCTGAGTAGTCCAAACAACAATGCAGGAAATGGCCTAAGAATCAGAGTCTAAAAGATTTGTCAACTCAATTGGGTGTAGTGAATCATGGGTCTAGAAGGTGCAGGTGACCAGACCTTGCCAGGCAATAAAGGTACGGGTGCTGACATCCTTTTAATAAGCATTTATTTACATGTACCAAAAGAAGGCAATGCCTGAGTTATCATCATGTTGTAGCAGTTTATGAGTTTTTAAGATCTATAGAATCAGATATGACTGTTTTGAAAACCTTACAGGAGAAATTTTTTAAAATGAAGTTGATTGTTCACCAATTTAGGACAAAAGATGAAAATTAAAATAAACCCCTTAGATGTTTGTTAAAGACACTATTTTGCAGTCTTAAAGCAGATAAAACAAATACCGTGGTCAATATTTTTTTTAAGGATAGTAAGCTAGTAAACTATTATCATAACCCTGATTGGAAAGGAATGAGTTCCTGAGATTTCAAATAGAGACATCAATATTGTAATACTACAGTTTTTGATATTATAGGTCTGTTTGAAACTTCTGGGCCTGTCCAAGTGACCCAGTATCCTGAACTAGCACTAGTTTTCTCTCCTTTCTGGAAGATAATGCTAAGGCCATTGACTTAACAGAGTGTGAATCACTGTCCCTCAGGCTCTGTCATCACTTTCTGCCCCGACACTTAGACCAGTATTTAGAATTTAGTGGCAACATAATTTAGTCAGGGGAAAGCTTTTTCTGCTGAAGTAGAAAAAGTGTTATTCCATAAGAGGATTGCAGTGTGTGTTCCAGCAGAAATAAAGACACTAAACTTGTGAACGTCTCCTAAAACTGGTAGTTCAAGTAGGGTGTTCTATAAAGTTGGATTAATCAGAATTTATTGATGTGATATTATTCTCCCATGCTAAAGAATTGAATATTTGTCAGTGCCCAGGAAAATGTGCTAAAAAAAATAGCCAAAATAGCGCTTGAAAGAAATCAAAGATAGATGACCCAACACAATATGAATTAGAAATACCAAAACTGCTTTGGCAGAGATAGTAAGTTAAAAGAAGTCTGCATGAAAGAATAAATATGAAATGTAAGGCCATAAGACTTACCCCAAATGAATAAAATGTACAAAAGCACCAAAGGACATTCCTTTTCTTGCAGAAATAAGAAATACAATGGGGGAGAACACAGCACTTGATTGAACAATTCAGTGCAGACTAGAACTGAAGATATGTGATGCTGTCAGATGTGAGCTCTCTAATAATGGAAGCAGATGGAGTCATAAAAGTAAACTGTAAACACACAGATAAATACTTGAATGAGAGACTATGTTAGATGTTAGCCATGGTAATTTCAAGCATACATGTTTATGGAGGTGATTAACAGGACATGACAACACCCAGAAAAATGCAGACAGCATTTGGTTAGGCTGATTGCCTAACTAAAAGAAATCAAGGTTGAATAATCAGGAGCTCAGAATAGCTGGCCTCCTCAAATATCAAAGACTTTGAGATAATTGTTAGATTTAGAATTCATTGACTACTAAACAAGATTCTCCAACAAGGACCTTGTTACATGTATAATAAATGCACACTTCTACTGAGATGTATAAATCATTTAGTCATAGAAATGTACCTGGAAAAAGGAAGGTGAGAGACTAGGCTGGCATTAGAAACATTATTGTAGGAAATATTTGTGCTGAAATTCATTCCCAGTACCCTGGATTTTAAGAAGAAAACAGGGAAGAATGGTAGTCATGCAAGTAGGTAATCCATTGGATCATCTATCAATGTTCTTATGATAAAGTTTGACACAACTTGCAAATCTAGCAGACACAGCATGAGAAGAGGATGGTGAATAGAAGTGCAAATTACCAAGAAAAACATCTGGATCACCCAACAAAGTCACCCACCTCCACAGGCCATCAGAGTCTCCCAAAGATGAGGGTGTTTGCAACTGTTAGTGGTAGAAGGTGGTGATGGATACTAGTCAAAGTCCCAAAACTTACCCAGGGCTCAGGGATCATTGTGGAAGAGAGGGCAAAAAGATTGTAAGAGCCAGTGAGGAGGTTCATGACCATATGCAAATAGAGTCCTACAAACTCCTGGGACCTTGCTCATATGAACCTATAGCAATGATGTCAGCATGCACAATACCTATGCAAGCTCAAGCAGACAAAACTTCAGCAAAGAACTGTGGAAATGCGTATCAGGTCCCAGTCTTAGTTGAAGAATTATTGGCAGCTGATTAGAGTTGGGTGAGGAAGAGCTGATCTTCTTAAAGGGAGGGACTCTGTATAGGCTGACTAGACCCCGGTGGATGAACTTGCACTGAGGGAAGCCTGGGGACACTAACTTGATGAAATAGGACTTTATACAAATGACGGAATGTATGAATTTCAGTGTGTGTGTGTGGGGTGGCATTATGGGAAAGTGCCAGTGGGAAAAGGGGGTAGAAAGATGACTAAAATGGTCTGTAGGAAATTAAATAAAATTTTACAAAAAAACAGTCCCAAGACACACTCCAGATGATGTTTTATAGTTTGCCCCAATGATCATGTTGTAAGTTTTCCCAGGAAAAGGAACTATTTAGAATTTTAGAGAATTTTATCAAAGCTGAAGACAATTTTTTCCTTTTCTTTTTATTATGCTTCATTTAAAATTTTTTTTTAATTAAGAATTTCATACATGCATATAAGGTTTTTTTTTTTATCAAATCCATGCCCATTCCCTCCAATCCAACACCTCCCATACCTCCCCATCACTTTTTTCTAACAAATTCATGTACTCTTTCCTTTCTTTTTCTTTTTTCTTTCTTTCTTTCTTTTTCTCCTTCTCTTTCTTTCTTTCTTTCTCTCTTTCTTTCTTTTTCTGAGGATGATGTGATAAGAATAGGAGGTAGGAATTGGCTAGGCAGTTAGCCTTTTGAAAACAACAACAACAAAAAGACCCCAAAGAAAAGCCAGTTTCTTGACTTGACTAAAAGTCAAAATGTCCTTGGGCCTCTTAGCACCATATTCTGTTCCAAAGGCCAAAAATGTCAAAAGTGTTTGGGAGCTCTTATCTAATCCCTAAAAGATTTTAGGTTACCTCTTCAGAGGGGGGAAGGTTAGAGCTGAAGAAAAATTATTATGTGAAGTGAATGGGACTTGGTAGCATAATGGCAGTTATCTAGGGAATGCTGTGATGTTCTTTCATTCATATGCTCTATAGGATTAAGTCTTTCATTCTTCAGAAATTGCTTTCAGGAATAAAAATTACCTCATACAAGGACATGTCTTCTCAGAAACAGACTTTGCCCAGAATCTGGTGAAGAATCAGTATGAAATCTGGATACCTATGCCTAAAACATGGATATAAGATCTTCATAACATTACAACTTTCCTGCAGTATGGGCTTCTTCCCCTGCTATATAATAGCTGTGGAACCTGAGAGTGCTACCTAATAAATTACAGGCATTTAAGCCTCCATCTCAGAGACGGTTTCCCAGGAAACTTTACTTAAGGCAAGGGTTATTTCCATTTCCTTTCAGAATTCTTATAATATTTTTGGACTTACTGTCAGTTTGACTATGAAAACTAAATATCAATGTTTAAATTTATTACAGATCCTTTCTGTAGCCACCTATTCAAATGAAAGAAAAGCTAAACAAGTCCAAATAGTATCTTCTTTGACACAGATGTAAGAAGCAAACTTGTGTCTAGGCAAGAGTTAAAATTAAATGATAGATATAGTTATCCTTATGGATGGACTCCCTTGTCAAAGGAACTATGATATATGCCCAGGGTCAAAAACAACTACCCCAAACCCCCCTGGGTCTTATAAGAATGTTAAAGTAAAAGGGGAAAGAATGATGGTATGAGTTAAACTACAGGGAGAGGGAGGAAAAAAAAGGAAATATAACTTGGAAGTCAATTTACCACAAAGAGGGTTTTTGAAATCTGAAATTTACTTTCCTTCACACAGATATGAAGTAGTATTTTCAGCCTAAAAAAGCTAGGATCAGTTTTTATCTGAAGTTGAAGGCAAAGATATTGTGAATCGTCATTCCTAGCTGAATGCATGCAATCTCGTCTGATCTTGGAAGCTATGCAGGGTCAGACCTGGTTAGTACTTGGATTGCAGAAAGTAAAGATGATTGAGGAGATAGTGAAAAAGTACATAGGTATGTATACTCTTTTCAGAATCGTTGGTTTCAATAACAAAACAATTTCTAAAGCCTCCTCAAAGGAGATGTAGCTGGCTGCACTAGCCTTGGCAGTAATCCTTCAATGACTCTGCACAGCTGGAAACCAGAAGGAAAGAAAGGGGCAAAACGTCTTCACATATTTGGAAAACTGTCCCTTTGTAAATCTGTAATCCAGAAACATTTTCAAATTATTCAGACGATTTAAAGAAGTCTTGTAAATAATTTCATGAGAGCAAAATGGCTAGTTAGGAAGTATGCTACACTGACACCAATTTCTGTATTGTTTCAGATATTAGAATAACAGGTGGCCATTGTAAAGAGTGGTCCAGAATTTCAGCAAGACATTAACAAAATCTCATAATGATTATATGCACAATATAAAATCCATGAAAAAAGATGGAGGTGAAGTTTGAAACTCCACATAGGATTAATATATTCAATAACATAGGTCATTTGGAAGAATGTTTAAAGCACATTGGTGTCATCCACAGCGCAGGTCCAAAACAGACATTGGCAAATTCTGTACAATGATAGAGATGGCACACTTAACAACTTTGGGGAACAACTAATTGAAAAGTAGAAAATGTAGAAATCTAAAATGAGATTAACTCAATAAAATGCTACTTTAAATGTTTTATAAATCTTATAGTTAGTGAACTGGGGTCTCCTAGAATCCAGAGAAACTTAATTTCATACTGTGAATCTTTTGAAATCAAGACTTCAGTTAATTGCAAATAACTAAATGAAATGAAAGAAGCACTGCAGAGGGCTTGCTATAGTTCAGAGTATGTACCGCTTCTCTCATAAAAAATCTTGTTATACAAATTTATAAAATGACCATTTCAACTGTGGGCCTGTGAGAGTGAACATTGAATTTTGTGTGTAATTCTAATTGTGATACGCTAAGAAAAAAAGAAAGGAAGATGAATGTTGATCACTGTTATTTATATCAAGACTTCTCATACTTGCTTTTACATTTATTAGGAAGAGAAATTCTTAAAGCAGGTAAGTTTCAGTTTTACAGCATAATGGATCAAAACACAGTCTGTTGAATAAGTTTGGACAAGCAAACAACTGAAAGGCAGGTTTATCCAATCTACCAACCTCCAAGACTTCTCAGAGTTCTTAACAAAAATGAATCTCTTAGACCATTAGCAAAGAAACTCAAGTCAATGGGAAGTGAAATCTATAACCTATTATAATAATATAACAGATATTGTTTAACTGCTCTTATTCGGTATCATGCTGACTATATTAAATCATAATCCTATTGGTGTAAGTTATTAACATTTTTCTTCCTTTGTGGTATTCTTTTCTGTGTCCCACAAGAGCCTATTTGTATGTATCTGTCTGTCTGCCTTTCTGAAGAACTCCCACTACAACAATGAAAAATGCTAAATATTATTTAAAGAAAGCTTTGTAAACTGTGGTTTGTGGTTTCCATACAAAGTGATTTAAATGAGTGTGAGTCACAAAAAAATTGGCAGCCTTAAGATGTTCATGGACACATATTACAAAAAGTTAACTCCAAATCAAGAGCCTAATGAACCCAGGGTATTTCTGGCAATGCTCACAGGCATTGCATTGCACAAATTCTCTTCAGCCTTGGTACTGGCCACATGTGCTCTTTCCTTTTGGCATGCTTTCTCACCCCACAGTGCAGAAAACACTGAAGTCTGAACCATGGAAGCACAGATTTCAGACATTGTTATGAACTACAGCACTTTTACAATGCATATGAAGTTTCTACTCTTCTAGAAACATAGCCATTTAATTACAGATAACTAAGACTATTATTTCTTACTATCTTTAATCAACATAAATGTAACAAGTTAGTAAATCTTTAGACTATATTGTGTCAGAGAAACAAGTACATTTATCTCTTTAGTATATAAATTTGTTTTCATTTTAATAAAATAATAATCATATGTGAAACAAATAATTGCTTAAAATATATTTTTATGATTTACTATTAGTAAATGTTTGGTTTGTTTTCCCCTTAATATACCTTTACACATACATGTCTATATATTTGAAATCATATAAAAATTTGTTTATGAAGAAATAGTGGGGAACTGATCTGATGGGTGATTGATTAGTCTAGCAGAAGAAATGTCAAAGCAACAGAACAATCACACTGTGAATCTTTTACACTGAGAATCAGGAAGAGAAGCAAAACAGAGAGAATTGAAAACTTACAGTTTGGCCAGAAAAGGGAGTCTGATTAAACTTCTAGCCATGACTACTGTTTAAAACAAAATAAAACAAAACAAAAAACCAGTAAGAAACTAGAAACTTTCAATGTAAACAATCAGAATGATGCCATGAGAACATCTCAGGTGGATGAGTTGATTGTGACCCCATCCATAGCAGGATCATAGATATAAAAGCAGAAACTCATCTCAAAGAGGTCATGGAGGTTTCCAGCAAAGTTTCAATGGCAGTGTGTGGCACAATCACAGTCCCCAAAAGATGCTTCTGAGAGAGGTGATGTGTGGAGATGTGATAGTGAAGGCAATGCAGTCATCTAAAATCAGAGGCATCAGGAACATGTAAACCTTGACAAGAAAAACTGGTGACAAAACTAGTCAGTGATTATACTCATGTGCAACCATGGCCAGAAAAGTACAGAAATGGGCCTTCTCAAGTCCGTTAGAGCTCGCATCACATCACCCTGTTCTCTGTAATCCAGGCGTCATGTTTATAAAACTTAATGTTTTCTTCACTGAGTTGTGTTCCTGCTTTGGACAGATCCCTATTTTCCTCTTGCTCCCTTTTGGAATAGGAATGGTTATCCTGTTCCATTCTGTCTTGGAAATATACAATGTTCTTTCACATTTTATAGAGTCTCAGGTGGAAAGTTAGGATTATTTCTAGGAGGTGACTTTGGACTTGGACTTTTGACCAATGCTGGAAATGCTGAAATTACAAAGACTCGTGGAGATGTACATACATGCATTCCCTAATACACATTAAGGCCTATGGAGTCAAGTCAGTATAGTCATCCATCCATCCTTCGGTGCAAGTTCATCTACTGGGGCCTACTCAGCCTGTTGATAGTCTCTCCGTTAAAGAAGATTATCTCTCCCTCACTCAGCATTGATTAGCTGCCAATAAGTTGAGGGCCTCCTGCTCATTTCCTCAGTTCTATGCTGGGTATTGTGTGCTTGAGTTTGAATTGGTTTTGTGCATGCTGATGCCTTTGTAGGAAGTTCATATGAGCAAGGTCCCAAGAACCTGTAGGACTCTGTTTCCTTATGTTCATGCACTTC
Source organism: Nannospalax galili (assembly GCF_000622305.1). NCBI lineage: Eukaryota > Metazoa > Chordata > Mammalia > Rodentia > Spalacidae > Nannospalax > Nannospalax galili. Next base: position 5,445,759 of record NW_008338715.1, on the reverse strand, counting down.
CTTACAATCTTTCCATCCCCTCTTCCACAGTGGTCCCTGAGCCCTGGGTGGGCAAAACCTAATATAAGAGTCTTGTCCAGGTTCCCACATTCTACAGACTCTTATTTTCTATGCTTTGACCTTTTGTTGATTTTTTGTGTTCACTGTACTCTGTTGCATGAGCAGCTTTGTTGATGAGAGTTGAAAGAGGCATTAGAATTCTCTCTACCCCTTGTCCCACTATGTACCCTGAAACTTATATGTACTAGATCCACTGTAGGTGTGTAACTTAAGGTTGAACATCACACAGACACTTACTCTCTGTAATGATCTCCTAAAGGCAAGACATACTTCAGACACAGGACTTTGAGCAATGGAACTAAAAGTCACCTCCCTGAAGGCTAGTTCACATAATTTTGGAGGATATTATGCAAGTTGTTAAGGGAAAATATCACTTGATGGTCCAACCCCAACTTTAAGGTCTAATAACCACAACAATAACCTCCACAGCAAACTATATTGGTATAGTAGTAGCACTTTTATCTTGGGGGAAGTCAACAGTTACACAAATTAACTTAAAGCCCATTTGATGGGAGGGAACTCATGTGTGGTACTATAAACATAGGCAAATACACATGATGGAGAAGTCATGGAACTTAAAGGAAACCCTAAAGCTGTTACATCACTAGACAAATGCAATTTCTTACTATATACTAGATATGGATCCTTATAATTACGAATAAGTATGCCAGTCACCACTCATCAAAGAAGCTCCTTTTGCAACACAAACATGACATTCTTTATATACACATGGCTGCTACTTCCTATTGACTAATGCTACTAAAACAAACAAAAACCATATGAAAACTATCAACTATTTCATGTACATTAATAATTTATTCCCAGCATAAGTTTTCTGAGGTATGCAATTTTTACAGTTTAGAAATTTGGAAAGAGTGAACTTAAAAATTTAGAGCATTTTTCTATGGCTA
>NW_008338715.1:5411257-5443272 GCF_000622305.1 Nannospalax galili | reverse complement strand
TACCTTCCTGACCTTTACAATATCTTCAAGTTCCCAGGGCTCAGCCCTGTTTGGGATCTTATCTATCTTTGTGGCTTTATTATGTACCTTTAATCAGGTACAAGGAACAGTCGGTCTTATGATAAGAATAACTGCAGAAGAACATCCAAGTTCCCAGGGAACTGAGGCTTCCCGTTCCAGCTCTGAGTGTCTTTGACTACAGGCCTTCATTAAAAGAGGGAGCACAGTCTCGTATTATGTACAGTCACATTGATTTGCCATAAAGATTTCATAAACATAGAAGGGAAAGCATGCTATATCCTGCTTACAATGGAAGTGAGTCCCTATTATTTTCTGCCTTCATTTTTTCATTGTGATAATTAATGTAAAGCAGTAATTAATGTTTCAGCAGATTGCCTATTAGTAAGGCAAGATACGACTCCAAGAACACATCGATACCCTACAAACACTATGCACAAAAGTATTATAAAAGTAACAGCTGAAGATCCAAGACTATGTGAAAAACTTTGCCACCATCCTCAAGGATCAAGACCAGAAAGGGTGTCAGCTAAGGTAGTTGCTATTTGATCAATAGAACTTGTAGAAGGTATTTCTTCTGAAAATATCCCATATATCTCTTCCTGTAATTATATCTCATTGAAAGTTACATTATCCATTTTTCCTTGAATATACAATTCTATATTTTTCCATTCATATTTGGAATCATATTTATATGGGGTAATACAAATTTGAGAAGAATTCCAATCACATACATATTGCATAGTTTTTTGTAATTCCAATAACTTATTTCCCAACCAATGTAACCCCCCTTGTAAAGCCACAATTTCTTCTTGTAGTTGTGAGTTAATCTGAGCCTGATGTGTCCAAAGCTTATGAGAATCATCATGCCAATGTTCAATAAAGTCTTGTGTTTGAACAGATTTCTGAAGTGCCACACCAGCAGTAGTAGCAGTAGCAGCTAAAGCAATAAGTCCCAAAATAGCGGCAATAATCAAGGCAATCATACGTTTGCCTCGTCATAACAGTCTTTTGAGAAATCGCATAATTAGTCCTTGAACTGGACTGCTTTCCCAGGGACGATGCATCTTCACTGGAATCCATAAAGAATTTCATTGAATTAAAATCATAACTGATTCAAAATCTTGATTAAACAATATAGAGTTATTAAGACAAGTATATAAATGACAATTTTGACAAGTTAACTTCAAATTATAGGTTTTAACCTTAAAAAAATTGTAAAATGCAGAAGAAGACTTAGTACCAGCATAAGTGCCATTCAAAATATCCACAGGCTTAAGAGCAGCTAATAATTTCCATACATGTAATTGAGGAGAATATAATCTTGATCCCATTCTCATCTGAGGTCAAGGATTAGCTATTCCTCCATCCACCTAAGCCATAAGTCTATCATTCTTTCTATGATTACTCATAGGAACAGTATCATTCAATATACAATATGGGTTAAACTTATTTTAATCACTACAACCCTTTAACCAACTTCCCAAAGGACCCCAATCAATCCAAGTATAATTTTGAGACCTACAAATTTTTCCTTTCATCCCTCTACAATTTTTCCATACCAAAGGCTTATAGTCCTTTTCCCGACTATAAGAAAAGCCTTCACATTCTTTTAACATAACTGGGGCATCTGTGTCCTCATATTCTGTCCAATCAGGACCTACAGACTGAGCTGAGAGGCACACCATACGTGTGCGACTCCTATCCCAAGTACCACCAGGAACGATCCAATTCTGCTGTCTTATAGGATAACAAGGAGGAATTCCAAAACACATATCAGGAGACACAAATTGAGTGTAATTTTAAAAAGTCCCTTCTTCATTAGGATAATCTGGCTGACCTGTTCCATAAGGTGGAGATAACACATTCATAGGAAAAGTTGTAACTACTATGACAGGTTCCTTCCAAGTAGAAGGACGCAGAAGAGGAGGATTAGGTACATGATCCCAATATATTACCTCAGCTTTAGCAGCAGAAGTACAAATAATCAAAGCGCACATAGCTAGAAATAGATGTTCTGGGGTAAGCTCCTTTCCTGTATAACTAACCACAGACCAAGCCTTAGAAATCAGAGCGTTCAATTGACCCCAAGTGAGATGATAACCCTTCCTGATGACGTTGACGTTTACTAGTCAGCGATAATGTCACCATTGTTTGGAGTGGCATCTCTCGATCCTTTCTGCGCTGCACAGCCATCTTCATTGGTCGGGGTCTGCAAATGGATCCATCGGCCTGGGTGCCAGAATGAGGCTCCATTTCCTGTAGAGACAAAACCATACCCTTTGCCAGGAATCTGTAACTTTCCTGGTACCCAGTCTTGAGATTCTCCTGGCTTAATCCAGACTTCCACTGGATCAGGTGGGAGTGATGATTCCCGTAAAAAATGCTTATCTGCACGAGATAAAACTTCTCCTTGGTGCAGATTTAGGAAGTTAATAATAAACAATATTTCATATATTAATAATTTATGATTCCTACATCCTAAAGTTCTAAATTCCTCATAATCTGGCATAGAATTCCTTCCTCATAATTTTTTAATATACATTTTAATATATCCATTAGTTCATTCTATTATAGCTTGTCCTTGAGGATTATATTCAATTCCAGTTATATGATTAATTTTATGAAATTCCAAAAATTTCCTAAATCGCCTGCTAGTATAGGCAGGAGCATTATCTGTTTTAAGGGTGGTGGGACTGCCCATAACAGCAAAACAGGCCAATAAATGTTCAATACTATGATTAGTAGTTTCTCTAGTAAGAGGAGTAGCCCAAACAAACTTAGAATAAGTATGTATGGTAACATGTAAATATTGCAGCCTTCCAAAAGCAAGTACATGAGTGACATCCATTTGCCATAAATCATTAGGCTGTGTACCATGAGGATTAACTCCAGTAAGCAATGTTTGAAGATATAAAGGACGACACACTGAACAGCGTCTAATAATTTCTTGTGCTTGTCTATAAGGTATTTTATAATAATTATGTAAAAATTCAGCATTAGTGTGTCTAGCATCATGATCAGTCTGTGCATCAACAAAAGAGACTAAAAGATCAACTCTAGCGTTGCCCTCTGTAAGTGGTCCAGGAAGATTACTATGAGAACGTATATGCATAACATACAGAGGATTAACACGTTGCCTTAACAATTGTTGTACAGAAGTAAAGAGAATATCTAATGGTGCTTTAACCTGAGAAATTACTGCAGAAAAAATATTCTTAAGCACATAACTAACATGTGCTGAATCAGTAACTAAATTACAAGCTTGAGGAAAATATTGAAGAGCATACATAGCTGCTTGCAATTCGTTTTGCTCTGCTGAAGTGTAAGGTGTAATAAAAACTTCGTACAACTGATTATGTACCCAAAAAGCACACTTTCCTGATTTTGTTCCATCAATAAAAACAGTAATCGCATTAGCAATAGGTACCTCAGCTATAATTGAATTCACTAAGAAAGGATGAGTTTGAAGAAACTGCCAAAAAGCACCAGCAGGTTTATTATAATGTATTAATCCTACAAAGTCTGCTAAAGCTATTTGTAAGGCATCTGTCTGTGCAAACAAGAATTGAAAAGAATCTTGAGGTACAGAAATATAAATATCATGTGTATCTGTTCCACTTATAGCAATACTCCTATTACGACCCTGCATAATTAATGTAGCAAGCAATTCCTCATATTTAATGAGAGTTTTTGGAAACGTGTGTTTAGTATTTATCCATTCTAAAGGATTCTCATCTTGAGCCAACACTGCAGTAGGATAATGAAGAGTAGATAGAACCACCAAATCAATAGGTTTACTAATATCTACCCGTTCTAGACATTTATTTTTTATGGCAAATTCAACATATTCAAGCTCTTGTTTTGCTAATTGTGATAATTCTCTAGGACTATCAAGAGCAGGATCACCCTGAAGAGTTTGAAATAAATTATGTAATTTATAAGTAGGAATACCAAGTACAGGGCGAAGCCAATTGATATCCCCTAAAAGTCTTTGAAAATCATTTAATGTTCTTAAATTCTCTAATCGAATTTGTGCCAACTGTGGATATATACGTTGTCGTTTTAAAACATACCCTAAATAGTGATAAGGCTCCTCTCTCTTAATCATTATAGAGGGAAATTGTTTACGTAAACACAATAGCGCTTGAGCAACATACATCTGACATATAGTTGGAGAATTCATCATACCCTGAGGCAACACTATTCATTGAAATCGACGATAAGGTCCCTGAAGATTAACACACAGTAAAGAAAAAGCAAACCTTGGACAATCATCTTTATGTAAAGGAATAGTAAAGAAACAATCTTACAAATCTATAATAAGTAACTTCCAATCTCTAAGAATCATACTAGGTTGAGGTAACCCTGGCTGCAATGCTCCCATAGGATGCACTGAAGCATTAACAGCTCGCAAATCAGTGAGCAATCGCCATTTTCCAGATTTCTTTTTGATGACAAAAATAGGCAAATTCCATGGTGGTACTGAAGGCTCAGTGTGGCCTTTTTCTAGTTGTTCATTGACCAGATGCTCAGCTGCTTGCAGCTTTTCTTCAGATGAAGGCCATTGCTTGATCCAAATTGGCTGAGAAGATTTCCACTGTATCTTTATAGGAGATATATTTGACATTCTCTACAAAGACATTAAAATTATGGAACCATCAAATAAGCTCCCCATTGTACTAATACATCTCTGCCTATAATATTTACTGGAAGTTCCAAAACATAAGGTTTAACAAGAGCTTTAACAACAGCCATTTGTCCATGGTACTAGAAATCGTTTTATACTCTACACTAACATTAATTACTGATATGGGCCAAGCTCCAACTCCTTTGATATCAAATTTCATCATCTGAGTAGTCCAATTAGATGGCCAATCATCTTTTTTAATAATAGTAATGTCAGAGCAAGTATCAATCAAACCTTTAAAGGATCTATCTTGAATTTTGAAATTAATATGAGGCTGTTGTGCTTTCAGATTCAGATGTTTATACCAATAATTTGGCAAGAGCCACTGTTACTCTCAACCTTCTTTTTTCATTTCTACTTTCATTTCACTTTTACTTTAGGCTTAGTCACAGCCAGTCTCTGTAATTTCTCCTATTGTAATAGAATATGAGGTATTGGTAGTAATCAAAATTTGAATTTCACCTTCAAAATCAGAATCAATTACTCCTGGGCTAACTATAATCCCTTAGCCATTAAACTTGATCTCCCAGTTAACAACCCCCAAGTTCCTATAGGCAATGGACCATAAATACTTGTAGGTATTCTATAAGGAATATCAGAGGGTGTCAGTGTTATGGTTATGGTTGAGGGAAGGTCCACGGCTGCACTGTCAGCAGTTGCTGGGTAGAGGGAAAAGATGGTTGGGTGCCCCCGATCATTTGTGAGGGGCCTCGGGGAAGGCCCTGAAACTTGTTTCCCAGATGCTGTGGTCGAGTTGTTGGCAAGGGCTGATTATTTCCTAAAACTTTACCTTCAACATCTGTCTTGGATCTACAGTCTTTAGCCCAATACATACCATGACGACAACAGGGACATTTACCAGGTGGCCAGGACGGTGCCTTAGGACACTGCCACTTCATATGTCCCTTGGTGCCACAACCAAAACATTTTACTTTTGATTTAACTGTCCCTCTTTGTGAATTTATAGAAGTTGCCAAAGTTTGAGCAAAAAGTTGCATCTTTCTAGTTTCAGATTGAACATTACAACAGGCTCAAGCATATCCCATAACATCGCCTGTGTCTTTTATGGGTAAAATAGCTCTTTGGCAATCCTCATTTGCATTTTCATAAGCCATAACCTTTACTATTGCTTCTTGTGCAGCAACCCCAGGCACAGAACATTCTACAACCTTTTGAAGGTGAGCCAGAAATTCTACATATGGCTCCTGAGATCCCTGAATAATTTTAAGCCATGGGCCATGTTTTTCTCCCTCAGGTTGTATATGATCCCAAGCTTCAAGGCAGATCTCCTGAAGCTGAGCGTATATAGCTTCAGGTACATTAACCTGCTGAGGAGGCAAATCATATGCCCCTGTTCCTGTTAGCATAGGATAAGTAACAGCTCTAATCTGTGGATCAGTAGAAGCAGCATTATCTCTCTCTAGAGAGGCAGCAAAGTCATAATACCACATAGTCCACTGAATATACCCTGATGGCTTCAATAATAATCTTCCCAGAAATTTCCAATCCTCTGGAGCAAGATTCCCATAATGATTAGATAAACCTAAAAGAATTTCTTTCACATAAGGTGACTGTGGACCATATAGTGTTACTGCCTTGCTCACCTTAGTAATATGATCTAAATCTATACCTTCATAAGTAGGAGGTGGTGCAGGTCCATTAACAGCAGGATGTTGAATAACTGGAAATGCAGCTTTTGGCATCATAATTTCAGAATCAGAATCAGAATCAGAAGTTTGCACCAATAATTTTGCAAGAGCTGCTGTTATACTCAATCTTCTTTTAGGTTTCAGTTTTACTTTAGGTTTAGTTACAACCAATTTTTTAAATTTCTTTCTCAGGTGCTGAGCCATAACTGAGTCCTCATCAGAATCTAATGAGTCCTGCCTGTCATCTGGACACAAGAGGCTTGAGGCTGGAGCTGAAGGCTCCTTCCTTACAGAAGTATCTACAAAGGGCTCTGAAGAAGTAGCCTCTTGAATCTCCTTAGCAACTTTATTCTTTAACTCCTCAGGAACATCATAGAGATTAACTGCTTCACTAGAAGTACCAAAAACCTGAGTTGGTGACAAAGTATTTGGACCTTGATTAATTAATATAATAGCTGTTCTGATAAGTGCCCACATAGACCAAAAATCAAGTGGTATTGTTTCTCCTGTCTGAAATGCCTTTTCCACATTTGTTCTCTGTCCCATACTTCTAAATCTAAAGTTCCTGTATCAGGAAACCGTGAATTAAACTCTACGACTATTTGCACACAATTATCTATATGTTTTTGGACACTTGTGCACCATTACTACGAGAATATGATGAATTAAAGAAACAAAAGGAGTAGACTTACCTTGTCCCATTACCCTGCAATAATTTTTATAACCCAACCACAGCTGCTAATTGGTACCAGCCGGTCAAATTATCTGTCACCTCTTTTTGATGACCTGTACTTACTTGGCCAAGACTCCGCCACCTCTTCTGGGTGACTTGTACTTACCTGCAACTCTATCCTGAACACCTCCTCTGGGTGCAATGCTGGGGTCCCTGTTTGGGCGCCAGCTGTCACAGGTCAGTGACCACAATTCAAGCCTGGTGGGCTTGTGGGCCCCAAGGTATAGGTGCAGAAGAAATCAGGACGCAGGGGATGCAGAGGCATGTGAACCAATGCATACTTTATTCTAAGAAGCAATCTTATTTATAGTACAACAAGAGGAAGAGCTGTTCTTTACTTATACCTTTATTAGCTATGCAGCTCTGTTTTACATGCTTCCTTATGTATGTTTAATAGGGTTCAAGGAACAATCAGTCTCATGATAGAAATCACTGCAGAAGAACATCCAAGTTCCCAGGGAACTGAGGCTTCCCGTTCCAGCTCTGAGTTTACTACAGATCAGAGCTCGGGCCTTCACATATGGATCCATATTTGGCATACAGTTGAGAAATTTCATTTGTCTAGAGATATGACAGAGATAGGGTTTACTCTAGAATCTATAACCTCTCCAACTATGTGCATTTGGCTATATTAACAGTACTACCCATGAGTTCCCTCCCATTGAGAGGGTTCTTTCCAAGTCCAATTAGACAGGTTTTCATTAGCCCCTAGATAACAGTACCACCACTGCACCAATAAAGGTAGTTTGCTGTGTCAGTCATTGTGGTTATTAGGCTTTAGAGCTGGGCTTGATCATTGATTGATTTTCTCCTTATCAGCTTGCATCCTCTGGAAATATGAGAACTAGTCTTCAGGGAGGAGGCTTCCAGGTCAATTCCAGGTCCATTGCTCCAATACCTGTGTCTGAAGTATGATCTTTTTGCAAACAATGGAGGCTGTTGCAGAGTTCCACAACTGATCACACCCAGGGAATATATGTCTTAGAGATGGCAATCCTTAAGTGGCACATCTACAGTGAAACCTTTATTCCTAAGGTTCATGGAATATAGTGGAACAGACAGTAGAGAGAATACTAATACATCCCTCAACTACCGCCAGCAAAGCTTTCTCATACAACAGAGGATGATGCACACAGGGGGCCACGATTGTCTAAGTTTTAGAGAATAAGAGACTGCAGCCTGTGTATCCCTGGGTAGTACTTCTGTATTAAACCTCACTCACCCATGGCTTAGGGACCATTGCCGAAGAAAGGACTACTAGATTGTAAGAGCCATGGCTGTTGCATGAATATAAGAGAATAAAGACTTTCAGGCCACTGGAAACTTGTTCATATGAACTTGTAGCAGTGCTGACAGCATGGAAAAGACACATGCTGACTCATTCAGAAAAAAAACCCAGCATGGAGCGAAGGATGGGTAGTAAGCCTGGGGTAAGGGAGAGTAGATCTTCTATAAGGTAATGACTCTGGATAGATTGACTATACTCCAGTAGATGAACTTACACTGAGGGACATCAAAATAGAAATACTTGACCAGATAGTTCTTAACATATGACAGCATACCTGAAATCTGGTGGGGGTGGGGCTCTAGGGGTGGGAGAGAAGGGGGGGTCTAAATCTGATTAAGATAAGCTGTATTATACAAAATGCAAAAAAAGCTCAATAAAATAATAAAAATGAAAAAAATAATGTGAGACTTCTAAAAGGTAGGGTGATACTAACATGAGGTCTTGGGGATAAGCAAAGAAATGTTACGGTTTAACTATAATGTGTTTGTGTGTCAAGTTGAGAAAGGGTAGGGTCTTCTCCTTAGTTTTTTATTGTAAACTTGATGCTACCTAAAGAAACTTGGAAAGAAAGAACCTCAGTTAAAGAAATCCCTGGATCTGACTGGACTTTGGGGTATTGCCTTGATTGAGAGTTGTGTAGGAGGGCTCAGCCCACTGTCAGCAGTAACATTCCAAGGCAGGTATCTCTTGGCTGTATAAAAAACTTAGCTAATTACAGGCACGTGTACCTATCAACACATCAAACAAGCTACTTTTGTGACAGATAGAGCCTATTACAAAGTTTCACAAATAGTCAAATTCAGAGAATAAATGCCCAGTCCTAAGCAACTCTATTATACAATCTCTATAAGTCTCAGGGAACATAGTGGAGCAGGGTGCTGAAAGTATGTATATTATCACATCTCTCAACTTGCACCTAAAGGTTTCTTCATGCAACAGATGGTAATTAACCCTGAAAACCACAAGTAGCCAAAGTGTGGATTATAAGAGAGAGCACTTATCCCTGGATAGGACACCTATGTCAATCATCTGCCACCCAAGGCTCAAAGACCATTTGGGAAGAAGGGGTAGAAAGATTTTAAGAGCCAGAGGTAGTAGATGATCACAAGGAAACGGAGTTTTCTGTAAAGATGGAAAGTTAATTGCATGAATTGACAGCAATGGCAGCAGCATGTATAAAACCCACGCAAGCTCATGTCGACAAAATCCAGACAAAGGCATGGAGAAGTAAGTGATTAAGAAGCCCCAAACATAGCAGAGGAAGTAGTGGTAACCAATAGCTGCTGGGAGAGGAAGAGTCATTTTTCTTTAAGTGTGTGATGCTAAATAGGTTAACCAGGCTCCGTGGATTGACACACACCAAAGGACATTTGTGGAAACAAATTTGAGTTGATAGGCCTTAATATATATGACAGAATATATGAAATGTGGCATGGGGCTTGTATGAGTGGGGTACAGAGAGTGAAGGGGTCTAAATATTATCAAAATATGTAGTATGAAATTCACAAAGCTTCAATTTAAATAAGTTTAGCTGAGTGAGCCTAAGAGTGAGACAATAACCATCTTCCTCTGTGGGTTGTGCTTCAATGCTTGCTTGAGTTTCTACCTTAACTTTCATGATGTATTTTGACTTGAAGTGCAAATCAAGTAAGCTCTTTCTTCAAGTTTCTGTTGGTGAGTGTTTTTATCATTGCAACAGAATGAAACTAGAACAGCTAGCCAGCACCTAGAGAGGAGGATTAATGAACACCATGGCTGTTGACTCTCTTGTTCAAGTTCTTCAATATACTTTCATTTTATTCTAATGGGATATTTTCTTCTTTTAGGGTCCTCTGATTAATCAACTTTTTGAAATACAAAGTAACACAAAGGTGTACATATGTTTAAACTGGCGATAACAAGTGAAAAGCCTCAGGAAGAATAATTTTTATGTGTAAAATAGGTTAGTTTACAATGTTTTAAAGTATCTCATCCTGTCTCCCAAATAAAGCTGTATCAATATTTTCTATGGCACATTAATTCAAAGAAAAAGTATTCATTTTGCCCCTAGTGAAGTATTTTGGGAATAAGTACAGACAAGTAAGAAACAATCGCTGTCTTCAGAAGTCTTAATATTGTAAGGGAGTTAATAGCATTGCACAAAGAATATGATAACACAACCCTGGAATGCCATAAGAAAAATCAAATATAATAAATTCCATGGGAGTTCCAACAGGTAAGGGGAAGGCTTTGCATATGAAGAAAACTTTCTTAGGATAAAGAGTAAAAATTGCATTTCAGCTAGCTGTGAATTTATCATATGCATATATCAATTTGTAAGAAAGAGAAAAACCAAACACACACACATAAAAATAAAAACAAAGGAAGCCTGCATGATAAAATATATTCCAGTGTTGTACTATGTTAAAGGTGTGGTAGCGAGCTGCATTAAGAATTCTGAAGGATGGTGAGCTAGAATCTGAACTTTCTCATTATTAGTGGAAAACACTAAGAAGATATATTCAGAATATCAACATGCTCAGAACTGTATTTCAAATGCAATATCATAGAAAAAAATCAAAGGTTTGAATTTCTGAAGCTTACCCAGTAAGGGACTAGTGATGGTATTCCACTTAGATACCACCTTGACTTTGAATTAATAGACAAATATCATACTGCATAGGTATCCATGTATCTTTCTAGTAATATAAAAAGCATTGCCAGTTTTGTTCTTAGATCAGTGAGGAAAAAAAAACAGGAAAATCTCAAGAGCCCTTAACTACCATTATCTATAAGTAAAATGCAACTATATTCATTCATTTATTTACTTTTTTCTGCATGTACTCTGAGAAGGGGAGTTGAGTAGTTGTCAGTGAGACATGTGACTATACCAATCAATTTCTCTTCAACTGGGAATAAATCTTTTTCATAGAACCAGAATGCATTTCAAATAGGTTTCAAAGAACTACAACACATTTTTATATAATCAGAAATAACTCCATGTGTTTCATATACAAGATTTTCATGTGTTTCACTCCTTTAATTTGCCTGAATAGCCCCGTACTCATATAAAGTGTCAATTAATTACTATGGCTATCTTTGATTTCACATACGGAATTTCTTATTTTAGTAATATTTAACCCAGTAGATCTATTTTTCAAAAGATACAAGAAAAACATATGTAATTTTTATCATCGCTTCTCTATTATGGAAGAAAATATTTTTCTTATATATTAAGTTACTCAGTTGAGTTTTCTTTCTTTCAAAAGTTGTGCTTTTGTACTTGGTCTAAATATTTAGACAAAATCAGTACTTCAGAAATAATAATTTGCCATATTCTGTCCAGTGTTGCTAGAAACTGTGCCATGGATCACGAGAGGACTCCTCAGCCCTCCACCAAGACAACTGAATGGCTGGATTCATTGTTGAATTGTTGAACCAATAATGCCTAACCTAATAGTATATAGTTGTCCAAACACATCCCAGACTCAGTTCCCATAACATGCTATCTGGAAGGGCAGAGAATTATCCAAATTACCACTCACTGGTTCCTTTTCATTTAATGGTTGATTCGTTAATTTAACTTTCCTTGGTAATTGAAGATGTGTAGCAAAGTGAAATCATGGTATACCTTCCACAATGGGCTCAGAAATCACTTTAGCAAAATATCCAGGCTAATTATTTAAGACTTTTACCTTTCATTTCACAGCAGAAAATAATTCAAGCTTGTTTTTTGGATCCTTCTTTCAAGGATAACCTTTCCTTCAGTTGCAAATAGCATATTGTTCCTTTCCCTTTGAAATCTCACCAAAAAAGAAAACATCAGCGCTATCACATGTAGCCCTCAAATATCTGCAGACTGCAGTTAACAACATGGATAATTTCAGAAAACTGTTGATAGTCTTGATAGTCACCTTCTCATTTTTATTTATTTATCAGAATATCATCTAACAACTCAGTACCAAAATCTGGATTTGTTTCTTAGCTAAACAATGAGAAATAACCACATATTTGGAAAATTTAAGAGATATTTTTTGTCTCAAAGTTCTGGAGTCTAGAAAATCAATGCTGAGTTTTAAGTAGGACTTTGATTCTTCAGATACCCATAGTTGAGAATGATTCATTTTTTTTCTTTTCTTTGTTTCTCCTGGTTGTCAGTATCCTTGTTTTAATTTTCTACTAGCCTTTCTTGTACTCATGTCTCTGAACCCAAATTCCTTTCCAAGCATGGAGAAAGCAGTCATATAGGATTTAGTTTTAATGCAGTGTGATACATTGTTACTTGATTGTATTTGCCAGCATGTGTTTGTCAACTTTCTATAACACTACAACAAATATCTCTTATATTATTTTCAGAAAGGTTATTTCAAAAACAGTTTTGGTGTTCAATTTGGCCCTGTTGCTTTGGGGTTTAATAAGGAAGGACAACATGACAGAGTGCAGAGTGGTAAAACTGCTCACTTCATCACTCAGGAAGTGAAAGGAGAAAATAGGTAGGCTAAGATCCCACAATTTAGGGCATGCCTAAAGAGGCCTATGGATTTCCCACTATGCCCACCTCTTAGAGCTTTTCACCTGCTAATTTTCCACTTTGGAGAACCAGGCACTGACAAATAGCTCTTTGGATAATATTTGAGATTCCATAACAACAGTAACACTCAGAGGTCTCAAGCAGATATGAATATTAAGAAATGCTATTTAATTTGGCACCAATGTTATTGAATCTACATGGAAAAAAACACGGGAATTCATTTGGAATGACCTAACTTAAAAACTTTTACCTTTTCAGCCAAATATTAGATAATTCTTTTTATACTCATTAATCTCTTTCTAAAACAAGATAGGCTTTACGTAAGCTATAAATCATGTCTGGGATTTCTTTTGAATAAAAGACACTCAAAAACAAAAATGTAGAAAAGTATGGGATTCTTTACTATGATAAAAGGAAAAGTAATATATAAATTCACAGGAGAATTGATATCTGCAAATAAATTTCAACCGAAGGTTAGGAGCTATTTCTATTTCTAAAGGAATCAACCACCATTTGGACATAAGCTTGGTGGGTTAAACAAAACAAAGGAATACAGAGCATGCCATTCTTTCATCTGTCTTTAAACCATTTTGCTACAAAGGTTCTTAACAGAAGCATAGGTGTACCACTGCCAAGGGTCTTTGTATAAACATCAAAATTTGTTCCTGGTCTATATGGCAACAGAAATCTCCTTCCATTCTGGATGATTATGTTGGCAACCAAACCCACCAGACACAATTCAAACTCTAGTACCAATTTGACAGCACAGTCAGTAAAGGGAGTCTACCTGGAGGAAAAAGAATTGGCACATGTTGGTCCAGACAGGCTGCCAAGGCCCTTGTTTATTTCTGTGTCATTATATGCAATCCCTTTATACTATGTGACTGGTCACCCAGAGATTACCCTTTCCTTTCAGGACATTCTACCTGAAAGAAAATCTAAAACTGTCATTCTGTATAGCCCAGGAATAACAATGCCATAAGGAAACATTTATGGTTTGCTATTCCTAAATTTAGTTATAACAATATTATAGAAATTTTATTCTGAAGGACTTATAGCATTTTCATTCTTGTACATAAACTACAGGAAGAATAGTTGATTAAGTTATGCTAGGTAGAAGTTTCAAAATGTTAATTCAGAAGAAGTGCTTATGGTGTGCAGTATCAGTGGATGAAAATGCAAGAAACTCTCCATAAAAAAGCTATTATTCTTTTCCATAGAAATGGTCATTTTTCACTTCAATTCAGCCATCATTAAGTTCTACTATATTGCTTTTTTTTCTACTCTCAAAAAAGAAAATAAAATTTCAAGTAACTTCCACTTTGTGTAAGGCTACCTATTGTCTTTCACTTGTTATGCTAATGTGGTGCTTGTGTTTCTCATGACATGCTAACTTGTGCTGATATTTTTAAATTACCAAATAAGCTGGTGAAGACACAGTTTGCTAATTATTATCTCAGTAATTATCAATCATAATGCAGTAAGGCAAATCAAGAGAAGCAACACACAATATTTTCTTAAAGATTCAGTTTTATTATTTTTATTTCATATGCATCACCTTTTGCCTGCATGTATGCATATGTACCACTTGTGTGCCTGGCACTGAGAGAGGCCAGAAGAGGGCTTTGGAATTCCCTGGAACTGGACTTGAGGACAGTTTAGAGCTGCCTTGTGGTTGCAGTATATAAATCTAAGCACCTCTTCAAGAGCACCATGTACTCTCCACCACTGAAACAGCTTCCCAGCCCTAGCAATACACAGTTTCTATTGTCAGTGAAAGAGAATACAGCAGGTACTTCGTTGTTTTAAGAAAATCATCTCCAAAATAATGTCTAGGTCTGTCATAATCCCACTTTTTGCTCCATTTAGTGCATAATAAAATCTGAGGTTTCTATGCTATTTTCTTTCAATTACATTCTTAAGGAAAAATCCATACTATAGTAGGAGTAATACAGAAATAAGAATTTAGAGAAAAATCAATATATAGTTTGCCTTCATAATTTTGGATATAATATTATCAAAACTCTAAAAATACTTTTAACTATCTGTCACAGATCTATATACGAATCCTTCAGACTAATTTTGTTCATACTTCCTAACACGTAACCATGTAAATCTCTACCATTTTTCTTCACAAAAAGCCTTTTAGTTTTTTCCTTTGTCTATGACAGTGTGTTATATAGGTCAAGGCAAGACAAAAAGGAAGGTAGAGGATGTAAAATAACAGGTCTTGATTCAGAATAGGCAATTAATTTCTTCAGCTGAATGGGGGGTCAGAAACATAAAAGCTTAATTCCAGGATTCTTTTGATTTTTTTAAACTGCTGTACAAAAGAAAGAAATTTGATGGCAATTGAATGCTAAGTAAAATTATCTTTTATTATTTTAGTTTAGCCTGTTTCTTAATCAAATATCATGAGAGCCTCTAGCTCTGTTGTATGGCACAAGAGCTGATCCTTCCAAAATTTGTAACGAGCACGGATTTCATTATCATTCTATCTGAAATCTTTAATCAAATCAATTCTAGGTGTTCATGGATATGAGATTCCAGAATCTCTTTCCTTAGTTTTTGCTCTTCTGTTTAAAAAAAAGATTAAATTTTACTAGACTATTAAATATTAATGTTATGAATGAATAGGTCAATGGACTGAGGAAACTCAATGCAACATTTCTCCTCCTCCTCCTCCTCCTTCTACTCCTCCTCCTTCTCCTCCTTATCCTCCTCTTTGTCCTCCTCCTGCTTCTTCTTCTTGAGACAGGGTCTCTGTATGGCCCCAGCTAGGGTGGAACTCATCATATAGACCAGAATGGGCTTAATCTCAAAGAGATCCAGCTGTCTCTGCCTTCCAAGTGGAGTGCTGGCATTAAAGGCATGTGCCACTACACCCAACTTATTTGTATTTTCCTAATGCTTGATTTTTGTATGCAATATCCCAATTAATATATATAATTAACTGTAATCCTTATCAGAGTCACTGTTTTTGATAAAGATTCTTTGTATTTTTTTAAAAAAATATCAATTCTAGCCAGGCCTGGTGGCACACACTTGTACCCAGCACTTGGGAGGCAGAGGCAGGTGGATCTCTGTGAGTTCAAGGCCAGCCTGGTCTACATAGTGAGTTCCCAGACACCTGGGGCTACAGGGAGACCCTGTCTCAAAAAGACCAAAAAAAAAAATCAGTTCTTATACTGTTATTCTGTTGTTTAATGGTGAATATCTGATTTTGTATATAACAGTAATTTATTATTTCAAATTTAAATTTATATCTAATGAATTACTAATCTTGTGTGTGTGGTGGGGGTGCGTGTGTGTATGAGTGTATTGCCTGCATGTAATTGCACCCTTGTCATGCAATGCTTTCGGTGGTCAAAAGAGGGCATCGGATTCCTCTGGAACTAGAGTTAAAGATGGTCATTAGGCCCCATGTAGGTGCTGGGAACTGAACCTGGGTCCTCTGCACAAGCAGCCAGTGCTCTTATCCACCAAGCCATCTCTTCAGTCTCAAATTACTAACCTTTCTACAATAAAAATTTTAATAATTTTTCCAAATTATCATAAAATATATAGTTATATTAATTTTTTAATTTTATTACCTGTTTGTTTTTAGTCATTTTACTTATTTCATTCATTTAGATATAACTGCAGGAGAATACCAAAGAGATAGAAGGATTGTGGCTATCCTTGTGTATTTTTTCATGTCACAGTTATGGCTGCTTATACTTTCACTAAAATAATATCTTCCATAAATTTCTGATTTTCATCATTCATAAAATTACAGAAACTTTTCTTTGTCCTAATCTGTTTCTCTTTTTCTCTTGGATGGTTTCTTTTTTTTCATAATAATTTGGCTACATCTATTCAATTACTTTTTCTTTGTACTGTCAGTGTGGTAATTGACAATGGGATCATTCATTTTTCTGGCCGTAAGTCATTTCTATACTGAGGGACAAGCTCAACTTGGTTAAGATACAGTATCATTTCAAAGCATTGATGTCATTCAAGTCCTATCACTTTGTACATGATTTTCCTACATGTATTACAAACCCTACCATATATCTTAAATGATATCCTTAGTGTGCCTGGCAGGATTTAAACTGTCTTCTTTGAAGTCCCTATCTCCTGGTACTCACACATATATAATACTGACAATAGGCTGGCTTGGTAAAGTGTTGTTAGTGAATAGTATAATACAAAGTGATAAATACCATTTTAAATATTAAATTTTAAACTTTATTTCCATATTTATTGCTGTCATGTACAATTGTCTCTCAGATAACTTGTTATGGGTGAAGCAAGAGCCTCTGTTGTGAGCAACCTTATATATAAAACTACAAAATTAAAAAAAAAAATCACAATTAAAATCCAAGCTGGATATGTTGGTGTCCACTTGTAATCCTAGCTCTCAGGAGGCTGAGGCAGCATTATTGCCAGAATTAAAGGCCATTGTGAGCCATGTAATGAGGTCCTGGCTATTGTGACTGTGTAAAATGACCTTGTCTTAAGAGAACAAACATAAGAAAACTAAATAAAAATTCAGGTATAGCTATGCCTTTAAAAAAATCATAACTCTCTTAAGCAAAATGATTCTTACCCTTTTATTTGATCTTAAGGCAATATGCACATTCTCAAATTCTGGTAACAACTGACCAAGTTTGAAAAAATGCAGTTAATCATGAGAAATAAGGTGAATAATGAGAAAACATTGTGAATCCATAAAAATGACAAGTTCATCCATTAAAGCTAAAACTCTTTTCTGGCATGTGCTAATAATAGAATGTGAGAATAAAACATAATTGAGTTAGGCACTGAGGAAATCTTTACTGCAGCTTATTTGTACAAGTTTGATCAAAAATAAGTTTATGCAATTACAATTTACTGTAAATTATAGATAAACATTTTAAAATACAGATTATGAGCAACTCTGACTTTAACTCTTGAATAATTTAAGATTTCAAAAATATTACAACATTCCAGCAATATACTGAACTGCTAGCTCCCCTTTGGAGCCTCTAGAATATAAATGATTTTCTGTGCAGTGAAAAGCCCAAAATTGTGTAGTTCATTTTATAAACTAAAATTAAGTGGTTTTATTTACTTATGAGGCAGTTGGAGAATTCTAATTGTCAAAACCAAATTAGAAAAATTTTCTATTTGATCACATGTAATGTAAAATAAATATAAATATCTATTACATGCTCACCAAGAGAATATGAAATCTCATTAGTCCAAAAGGGACAAAAGACTATGAAAAGCACTGGAGGCTATTCATAAACCTAATTTGAAGAGTCCTTAAGAAATGTACATGCAAACTTTTAAACAATAGCAATGAAAACAATCATCCTTTAAAGGCAATATATTGAAAATAATGCAGTTATTTCTCAAATTGCTTACAAAAATTTTTGTATTAAAGGCATTGCACACATAGTATTTCTTTGCTATGCAATATATCCTATTTTCATTACATTGTGTGATTCCATAACTGTTTCTAACTCTGTATTCAGAGTTACCAATAATATTAATGTTTTTCATTTTTCTGATCATTTTCTTTTCTAGTTGTCAAACTAGTGAAGGCATACTGTTCTAGTTATCAAACTAGTGAAGGCATACTATATTGCTTGATTGAAATTTCAAGTTCACAGCAAAGGTTGCATCTAGACTCATTATAGAGGCTAGACTGTGAATATCTTACTGAAATAGGATCAGTCACCATCTCTTGAATTAGAGCAGAAACTAGAAGACATGCTGAGGTGTAGGAATGTTTCTCCATGTAATTGGAAGATATTGACATGAGGAATCTAGCAAGTTAATTAAAAGTGGGCTATTTTTGTGCCTTGTCTGTGATAACTGTTTGGCTTTCTTTCAGTGGTAATGTATTGGAAATGTGGACATATATTAGCAAAATTTCCAGTTACTAAGTCCTTAGCACTTAGAGCTAATTGTATGGCTCTTTTGAATTTTCTAGCCATTTTGATAACCTACAAGTTTGGCTTACACATGACAGGATGGCTTCCTAAGTTTGGTTACTGAAAATGGTGATGAATAATCAATCCTATTTTTAAATGTGATCCAGCTCTTATCTGATCTTAAGCAAGTATCTGAGAACATAGAGAGTATCATGGGCCTTGTCCGTGTCACAGTTAGTTTTAGCTGTCCACTTGACACATCCTAGACTTAGAGAGTCTCAATTGGGAGATTTCCCAGATCAGATTGCTCTGTAGCAATATCTATGAGGCATTGTCTTGATTGGTGATTGATGTGGGAAAGTGCAGCCCACCATGATCACATTGGGCTGGGCTGTATAAGAAAGCTAGAAAAGAACAGAAGTCAGATAACAAGCCAGTTAAAGGAGTAATTCCATTGTTTTTCTTCAGCTCTTGCTTGAACTCTCACTGTGACTTCCCTTAACTTTATAATATAACCCATAAGTTTACCCCAAAAAAGAGAAAACAACCAACTATCTTTATTCTCCAAGTTTGGTTAGTCAGTGCCTTATCACAGCAACAAAAAAGCAAACTAGAACATAAATTGTTACCAGGAGTATGAGGTCGCTGTGTTGGACTTGCTCATGCTGTTTGCAGGGGAGATTGTAAAAGCATTTGGAACTTTTGAGTTGGAATAGTTATTGATTTTTTCAGCACTTAATAGGCTATACTGTGGGAGTTTGGAAAAAAGAAATGAAGATAATGGAGGCCTGCCTTCATATCAAAGTTTCAGAGGAAAAAAAAGACTATCAGAGCCATTTGCATGATATTTTGAATTAATATTCTGTAGTTTCTGACCAGCTGGGGTGAGCAATCAGCTGTGGTTAGCAAGAGACTAGTATCACTGAAATAAAATCCTTTGCTTACTAGAACAACTGATACTGGTTGGCTGGGGATGAATAACCAGAAGTGATTAATAAGAGATCACCTTCATTGAAATCTTCAGAGATATATTTCTTCAAGGTCAGGATACTGAAGCTGTGGTTCTAGGGGTAGAGGTGGAGGCAAGACAGCATCTCAACCTGGCAACAGAGCTTGACAGTGTGGAAGAGGTTTCCAAATAGCACTTGTTTGGAAGGCATGAAAGATGCATAATTGAAGAAATCATGGAGGACGGCTGAGGCTCATTATTACATGGCAGGGGTGGGGGGAGTCTCTGAAAAGAGTTCAGGAGAGACCATTGGTGAAGGTGACTGTGAAACAGAGACAACCTGAGCCAATGACACAAAGATGAGGAAATAGAGCTGTCCAAGCTCTTTAGGGCTCAGAAGAAAATAATTGGTCCAGATATTGGATACTGAGTTACACTGTTGAGTTGTGTATTAAGTATAATTTTTTATGACACAGATACTTCCTCTTAGAATAGGAATTGAACTTTTAAAATATTGAAACTTTTAAAGACCATGGGACTTTTAAAGTTATACTGTGAAATTTTTGTATTATGCTATTAACTTTTGTCTTGGGGACAAGAAATGACAGGTTATGATTTAAAGTGGTGCTTTTGTGTATCAAGTCAACAGGGGTTAATGTCAAAGTTAGCTAACCTGTCAACTATACACTTCCCAGAGTCAGTAAGGAAGTCACAATTGGAAGATTGCCAAGATCATATTGATCTGTGACCATGTGTGTGAAGAATTGTTTGATCTGACTTCAGCTCAATAATACAAGAAATTTAAAGATTCCAGTTTAGATATTAATAAGAAAATAGATTTTCTTATACTTCTTTAAAAAAGAAATTGAAAAGTTATGGACATAAAAACATGGAATTTCAAACTATGGTACAGAGCTAGAGTAACCAAAACTACACACACTGCCATTCAGAGACACATTGATCAGTGGAATAAAGTCGTGAACATGAATGTAAGACCTCACTCATACAGCCACCTGAGTTCTGACAGAGAGGTCGACAACACACATTGGTGAAAAGACAACATCTTTGACAAATGATGCTGGAGAAGCTATATGGCTACATGTAGAAGAATCAAACTAGACCTTTATCTCTCTCCCTGTACAAAGAATAATTCCACATAAATTCATGATCTCAATAAAAGACCTCGTGCTCTGAATCTGATAGAGGAGGAAATTAGAGATTACATTTGAACTTATAGGCACAGGAAAAGACATTCTGAATAGGCTCCCAACAGAATAGGAATTAAGACTAACAACTGACAAATGAGACCTCATGGAACTAAAAATCTATACTAGAAGATGCCATCATTAGAGTGAAGAGGTGACTTCCAGACTGAAAAAAAAAATTTATCAGTTATATATTTGCTCAAAAGATTAGTGTCTAGACTACACAAAGAACTAAAAAATGCTAAACACTGAGAAAACAAACAACCCAGTATTGAAGCAACACTGAAACAGAGTTCTCAAAAGAAGAAATACAAATGCTTGAGAAATGTGTAAAACAATTTTGAACATCCATATCCATCATGGAAAATCAAATTAAAACTACTTTGAGATTTCATTTAATACTAGTCAGAATGACTAAGATAAAAAACCAAACAATAATAAATGTTGGCATGAATGTGTGGGAAATGAAGCATCTAACCACTTTTGGTGAGAATGCGGAGTGGTAAAGCTCCTATGGACTTCAGTGTGAAAATTAATCAAAACAATACAAATAAATCTACCACATTATCCTGCTATAACATGCTTAGGTATGTACTAAAGTCTCCATATGCCACTACAAAAATGCATGTTCATCCATCATTTTTACTCCATTCATGATAGTCAGGTAAGGAAACAACCTGTGTATCCATCAATTTTTAAATGGATAATGAAATTATGGTACACATACACAATGGGCTATTTTTCATCTATAAAGAAAAGTGAAATTATGAAATTCACAGGTAAATTTCATCCAGGAAGCAAGAATTCTGACTGAGGTAAGTCATACCCAGAAAGATAGACTTGCATCTTCTCTCTTATATGTGGATGCTATGTTTAAATATTTAGAGTTGTGAGTGTTTGTTTAAACTAAAATACCCCTAGGAGCCCTTAGAAACCATTAAGGAGCCAGGATATGTCATTTCTAGGGAAAGGGATAGCACACATGAAGTATAAATGGAGATAAAGGTATAACGGAACACAAATTATTAGATCAGGTAATGTTGAGCAGGTTACAGGAAGGATTATGGAAAGGGATAACTAACACTAAAGTGCTTTGAAATTTTTCATTTGGAAATCTATTGTGGAAGCTTCCTAAAGCAGATGATAGATAGATAGATAGATAGATAGATAGATAGATAGATAGATAGATAGATAGATATAAGATAGATAGATAGATAGATAGATAGATAGATAGATAGATAGATAGATAGATAGATAGATAGATAGATAGATAGATAGATAGATAGATAGATAGATAGATAGATAGATAGATAGATAGATAGATAGATAGATAGATAGATAGATAATAGATAGATAGATAGACAGGATAGATGATAGATGATAGATAGATAGATGATGATAGATAGATGATAGATATAGATAGAAGATGATAGATACATAGATAGATAGATGATAGCTAGATAGATATAGATAGATGATAGATAGATAGATGATAGATAGATTATAGATAGATAGATAGATGATAGATAGATAGATGATAGATAGATGATAGATGATAGATAAATAGATAGATAATAGATAGATAGATAGATAGATAGATAGATGATAGATAGATGATAGATAGATAGATGATAGATGATAGATAGGTAGATAGATAGATAGATGATAGATAGATAGATAGGTGATAGATAGATTGATAGATAGATAGGTAGATAGATGATAGATGACAGATAGATGATTGATAGATGATAGATAGATAGATAGATAGATGATAGATAGATAGATAGATGATAGATAGATAGATAAACAAAAGGACTTTCAATGGGAAAATAACTTTCCCAGACATCATAGGCTATCAAATTACAAGCCCAATACCAAATATGGTTCTCTCTTTTCCAGTTTTTGGTCAGTGTAGTCCCATATGCCCCACCTCAAATATTGTAGGCTATTGACATTGCTCTTGATTAGCCTTAAGAATTTGATGGTGAGAACCTATTGCTGAATGTAGGACATACTTGAATCGTAAGTCATAAAAATTCAAGTTGGCACTGACTTGTAGGATTTATTCCTCCTGGCTAGCTTTCATATGCATGCCACCAGGGGAAAAAGTATAGACAGTCTTATACAGCTGTGGACTTTGTGAGATAAAATAATAACTGGCCTGGCAAAAATATACCCACTGGCTCAATCATGGCATGAATGCTATGGGAGTAATCAAACACTTTTGATTGGATATAAAGCCTGCCTCATAAGAAAGAACTTTCATGTTACCATTAACTGTACTAGCTGGGTCACAGAGAACAAACATAATAGCTATTATTCTGCTAAATGAGCACAGAAATAAACTGCCCCCAAGTTCTTACCATTTCAAAGGTTTGCTGTTATTTATATGTATGTGTGTGTTTCTCTTTGGTTACATGTGCACTTAAGTGCAGCTCCTCACAGAGAGAAGAGAGCATCAGGTGTCCTGGAATGAGAGTTAGAAGCAGTTGAGGGCAGTAGGATATGCATTCTGGGAACCAAATTTGCATCCTCTAGAAGAGCAATAAGTATTCCTAACTGGCAGCCATCTCTTCAGCCCATGAGTGCTTATATTTATACCATAAATTAGGGCACCTGTCAACTCTCATCACATAGCTTATTTTTTGTATAAATGGCAATTAATGCAGAGACCTGCAACTGCCCAAAGTGCAGAGACTATGTAAAGACTATGGAGTGCTCAGCTCTTAATGTGAAGTCTACACCTATCTCCTTCAAAGGTTTAGAGAGCATCATAGAAGAGGGGGTGGAACAACTGTAAGAGTGAGAGGTAATAGACATATGTTAAAAAATATTTGTCAGACAAGATGGAGGCATTGCTGATGTGAACTCACAGCAGCTGCGACTATATGCACAACACTTGCAACAAGATCAAGCTAGGGGGGGAAAAAGCGTTTCTGCATGGACTATATGAAGAGCGCACCTATTGCTGAGGAGCTATTGGCAATTGATGACTGCTGAGGAAGGGAGAGTCGGGTGTTGGTTTTAGATGTGGCTTCTGAGAAGCTGCCCATGCACCAATAGGCAGCACTAAGTAGACTCTAGATGTTAAAAGACAAAATCACAGGAATCTAGGAAGGAAAAGTGGTGGGGGAGATAGGAGAGAAGGTGAAGGCAAGGGAATGGGGATGGAGTTGATCTAAACACATTATGGACATGAAATTCACAACCAATTAAAAAACTTAAAAAGAACAATATTACCAAACTGAGGAAAGATAATGGACTTTTACTCATGTGGTAAACTAAACATAAACATATAGAAAAGCTCTAACGTCCAATGCAGTTGTTTACTATGATTCCTGAATAAGGAACTGAAATTATTTGTACTATGTGTTCATAGAATTGCACATAAAGCTGGTTCAGCATAACTTGTCATGATAACCAAAACCATAGAAGAAAATATGGAAAATATTGGTTCTTTTACTTTACTGATGTTTGGAGACCAGGAAACAAGAAGAAGAAGAAAAAAAAAAAAAAACTAGCATAGAGGTCCACATTTGGTTTGCAATTCACAGGAAATTAAAATATTTAGCAAATAAATATATTAAAACACAGTTTCCTGTCTAAGAAGAGGTAGTTCTGATAATTCCCACAGAATTAGTATAAAGGTAAAACTTTTCTTCATCAATTATTCATAGTCATTTAATAAAAATGTATTCTAGAAAGAGATTTAAAAATATGTTGTTTATTAGTACCAGATAAAAAATTGGCTCTATTTAAGGTAATATTTAGTTGTACCCAATTTTTAGATATTATTTGAAATAAAAACGTGCCTTAGATTCATGAAAATATATATGTAATTTAAACTATAGGGGACATGAACAACTACTCATTCTTTCATGAAAATTCTAAATTCATTACTTATAAATAAAATAGGAAACTTTCATGTTCAGTGCACCACAGCTAGGCTGATACACTTGCTTTTCCATTGGGGTATGCCTCTCAACACCTCCTGATGACGTTCTTCCTTCAGTCTCCCCACATACATCTATCCTGTGGACTGCTTGCACCTGGTGCTCCAGAGTCTGTTCCACAGTTACCCAGAATTTCTTTTCAGATTTTATTTTATTATATTTTATTTTTTAATAACTTATTGAGCATTTTATACATGCATATAAGGTGCTTTGATCAAATCCAAGCTCACTCCCTCCCCTCCAACTCCTCCCATATCTCCCCATTACTGTTTCCTGAATAACTTCATGTACTCTTTTTGTTTGTTTGTTTGTTTTGCCTTTTGGGGGGATTTTTGCTATTCTAACATTACCCCCTCTGAAGAGACAGCCCTAAAATATTTTAAGGATTAGATAAGGGCTCCCAAATACTTTCAACACTTTTAGCCTTTGGAAAGGAGTATGTTGCTAAGAGGCCCAAGGACATTTTGACTTTTAGCCAAGAAACTGGCTACTTTTCTTTAGGGTCTTTTTTACCCTAACTGCCTAGCCAGTTCCTGCCTCCTATTCTTATCACACCATCCTCTGAAGAGGTTACTGAACTTCTGGACACAGACCGCTCTATGCTGGACAGGGACGCAGGGTGAGGCAATTGGGGTTCCCCTTCAGTGGATCTATTTAAAAGACTCCCAAATTGCAAAACTCTTATCTCTAAGGGGAAAAGAAAGTCCTTTACTGGTAAATAGGAGATGTGAAGGAGAAGTAAAGGCAAGAGTAATTAGCATTAAGTCAGAAAAGGGTAAATTTCAAATGTTCATATGAGAGTCCATTGGAATTCCTTGACGAGAGCTTCCAAAAGCATCCCTCTATTGGGTTCCCCCTCATTTTTCTTTTGTCTGCCAAGGCTGGACTCAAGACTGATGGATTCAGGATTTGCTTTCAGGCACTTTGATAGCTGTTGGAGTTACCCAGAATTTTAACATGATTCCCCCATCACAGTAGAAGAATTGTGCCACTTATGCTTTTAATATTATTTTGCAAATATCACGCAGATTTAGCCAATAAATGTTGTTAAGGATAAACACAGTTTAAAATGCTGGTGTCATAGGATCAAAAGTGATTTTTGCTATCCTGAAATCTGAGACAATTATTTGAGCTACTTAGAAATTGCTGTGTTTCAGATCACAGTTTATATCTGTATTTTGAAAATAAAATTGCAATTAGCTTAATAATTATTAAACATATGATAAGGCAGCCACTTTATATTGTGTTGCAAAAGCTACCTAATGTTTGTATCTGGGGGAACAGTAATTTCCACTTACCAGATGATAAAACACAGTGTCTGAAGGTGAATTGCCTTGTTAAAAGTGGCGCTGGGAGTAAGCAGTAAATTGATTCAATCCAGTTCTTGTTGGATCTGTTCATATTAAGACCAAGATTCTTTATACCCTCTGTCGTGACTTGTGCTATAACACAGAAAATGAGATAACTGATGAAGCTCAAACAAAGACTAGAAGAAAAAATATGTTAAAAACAGAAAAAGATTTGCCACCATCCTCATGTAAAATTTATTGGCCCTAAGATATAGTAGGAATTTGAACATTATATATGTCAGTTTAGAAATCAAGCCGTGACAGTGTATGAGTCTCCACCAAGTTGCAAAAGCTATTTTGTACAGGACTCAAAGCACGGGCACTACTCTGACAGATTCTTTACTTTGAATGCCACAGACCATATTGAAACCACACCTGTGGTGTGATAACTCTCACCTTAGGAAGGAGCATGAGTGTGTTACAATAAATAAGCACGTGTTACTAGAATTCTCTTTAAATGCGTGTGAATGTGGTGGAGCACCAAGCCCAGGCACAACTTATATGTCTTGAACTATCTCTTTGTATGCTTATTTATATTTTTATGTTTTATTTATTATTTTTATGTTATGTATATGTGTGTATTGTGTGCATGAAGGTAAGTGCACCCGTGTCGTGCAATGCCCGCAGAGGACAGAGAGGCTGTCAGATCCCCTGGAACCTGAGTTATGGACAGTTGTTAGCTGCCATGTGGGATTCGAACTGGGGTCTTCTGCAAGACGATCCAGTGTTCTTAAATGCTGAGGCATCTCTCCAGTCCTGCTTATTTATATTTTTAATAACCATCTAAGAATTTAAATGACCTAAACTTGAAGAATTTATACTGAAGAAACAGTAGGACCCCAGAAATTTCTTGTACAAAATCTAAGACTGATTTGACTGTTTCCTCAGCAGAAACACCGATGCTGCAAATTTTACTAAAGAAATAATAGTAACTTCAGTGCCAAAGAAGAGTGTGCAAACTTTAGCTCAGAAGCAATAAAAAGTTTCCTGAATTTTCAGTAAAATCTTTCTTTCTTTGATGTTAATAAGGCATTAATGATCAAAATTAAATTCTTTTAAGGTTGGTTAAGCAGAGGCACTTATGAGTAAATTGGCCTCTTGGTAGAAGGATAATAAATGCCAGGCTATATCTCTTGTCATAGTGAGATTTCAAAAGTTGATTGAATTTTGCATTACTGTATATCCAATGTTCTCTCCATGGAGAATCATTAAAGATATCTTCATTATTGTCTGTGCTACCATAAATATCTCTCAGGTTTACATGATGACAAAACAGCTCTAAAATGTGAAAAGTTTGATTATGTTTTTTAGTTTGTTTCAAAACATGAATATGAAAAAAGTTTTATTCTATTGTTTGCACTGCAACTCAAATTCTATGTTCAAATATTTGGAAGAATTCAACTCTTTACAACACATACCATGAAGAGGGCTTTTCTCTAAATGAGAATGGATCCTGGTGTCTTTTTCCTAGTACAATGTATAAAATACACCTGAATATATCTACTAATGCCCATTTATGTGACAACTAAATCACCCAAAAAGAATCTACTTTGTTTTAGTCAATTATAACTTCTTATAAATGAGAATTACTGGGGCAGAAAGGTGGATCACTCGGCTTGGTGGACATTACCTTTAGCTCCAGATTCAGTGGAAGTCCCTGGCTTAAAGACATAAAATGGAAGTGATTAAGTAGGATACCTAGTGTTCTCCTTTAGCTTCTGCAAGCCCATGGACTGGTATGCGCACCTGCACACACTTGTGTGCCAGTGTCTTGTACACACAAACACCACATTCACACAAAGGGAAAAAAATAATAAAATAAATTGGAAATCCTGAATTTTGTCATAATATTTGCTTGAACGTGTCAGTGAAAATAAAGAATACCTTTATCTGCAAATGGTTTCCCATTAGCAACTTCATTTAAATAAATTGGTGCTTCTCACTTATAAGTTTCTGTAAGGGCATTATTTGGTTGCACTAATTTTATATTATAATTATTATACTTTCCACTTTTTCTGTTCAGCATCTTCAGCTTATGTATGTCAGAGGATTCCTCAGTTCTAGTATGTCATTGCTAGGAAACAATCAGAAAGGAAGAGGATGGCAGCAAATGTTGTAACAAAGAAAATACCTTCTAAAAGGGGATTGTCTACAGATCCACCTATGAATGACACATCTCCTTGGCTTCAAATAAGGAAGAAATATAGCTTATATTGAATATGTCTCATATTATGTTTATGACTGTTTATGTCTCATTAAACAGTTCTGCCTTTAAGAGGAGAAAATTATTAAGCAGATAATAACTAATCCTCTGCAATATTCTATTTTTCTGCTGCACAAAGATGAAGACTAATACGTCCAGAATAAATCAGGATATAAAAGTAGTAAAAGCATGATTATAACAATGATTGCTAGCCAATCATTGTTATTTATTATATAAATGTCATTCATTAAATGCTAAAAACCACAAAATATTGGAATTTATAACTATATATTAAATGTGGCAGGATAGAAAAATAAGTGTGAAAAGAAAACCAGAAGTGTTCTCGAACCAAAATACATAGAGCTCTATATTTAGAATAAAAAGAGAACAGCACTTGACCTCAGTGTGTTTGTGTCATATACTCACAATGTGCTTCAGAGATTAACTTTCTTTTGTTACTCAGTGAACTGTTTCTAAGCCATTTACAGACAAGAGGACTTGTTCAGGAAAGTTATGTATCAATGGGGTCAACTGGGTGATTAGAAAATGGGTCATTTAAACAGAAAACACAAATTACTAAATTAATTCCACTTGGATGGATAGGGTGCATTTCCTGACTTGCAAGGTCGTGGTAATAAAAACAACAAACTCTCATAGGAGTAAAAGAAATTCTATCCAAATGATTACAAGTAAATATAAAAACAGATTTATAAGTTCTAATTAATAACAGTTACTTACCTATGACAAGCAATACCATAACTGATTTCAGATTTAATTGATCAGTAACAGATCATGACAGTGAGTTTCCTGAAAGCAAGTCAATGAGTAACTGGCTCACATTTTGAAAGTCAGCCACTCTTTGGAGGATTCAATCAGTCAACAAAATTATATAGATAATTTTAATACTCTCTTGACTTTAGTTTAACACAAATCTACTTCTAATGCCTTAAAATACAAGTATTGCTTCAGTATGCAATGTAATTCCAGAATAAATACTTCTAAAATTAAAAACTAAATACTTCTAATTTTAAAAACTAAAATTCCTGTTAGTGGGCTGGTCCAAAGGGAGATCTTGTTCAAGGAATGTGGGGGCTACTTTTTCTGTCTCTCTTTTCTTTTGTTCTGATCTTGGTCAAAGACACCGTAGGGAACATCGGAGATGGGTCAGATGCTCAAATCTAGTGGTGATTCTCTTAGTGGAAGTCAACTCTTCAAATGTAATTCAGTATGCCTTTATGTTTTAGTCTGAGTCATTTATGTGACTGAATCCCCTGTAGGGATTCTGGTTGTTGAACTGCATTTTAGCCAGTGAACTGACATTGAAGCTGGGTGTAACAGCACTAGGCTGTAATTTCTGCTATTCAGGAGGCTGAGACAGAAAGATCATGAATTCAAAGCCAGCCTTGACAATTTAATAGACCCTAACCAAAAATAAATAGGGAAAAGAGTTCTGGGAACGTAGCTCAGTAGTAGAGTGCTTGTCTAGCATACATAGTGCCCTGTGTTTAAGTCCTGGTAACACACACACACACACACAGACACACACACACACACACACACACACACACACACACACACACACACCATTGAACAGTTCTGAGAAAAAAGACAATGACTAAATATATTTTATCATGATATACTTATTTCCGAATATGGTACTTAATAATGTTTGCTAATGTACCTACATTTTCAGCATCAAGATCTCATGACTGACAAGATGGAAAGAGTAAACATTGGACTTGGATCCAGCCTAAAAAAGAAAGCCATTTATAACACCCCATCTCAGACTCAAGGAACACTACAGGAGAAGGTGTGGGAAGTACATAAGAGGTGGAAATTAGAATGAAGGGCTGAAAAATGCAGTTCTCCAGACATGGCATAACAATTTCAATCATTACTCCATAACAACTGTAGTTATCTGCCCTGGGCCTGTATCACAATCAGTCAAGAAATGGAGAAGCACTCATGCAGCCCAACCCTTTTACTCTAAATTAATAGCAATTGATAGAGTCTTGCAGAGGAGGAATCATTGACTTTAGCTATGTATCTACTGCCAAATCTACTGGACTCCAAAGGATATCTCCAAACCCATCGTCACCCAGAGAATCCTAATTAATCTCAGTGGTTCACAAAGCAAAGACAAATAGACATGAATATGAGAGATGCATTTGTGATGAGGATGGAGGATGGAATGTGGTGGTAGACAGTTGGGGATAAGAGTAGTTAATATGGGGCTGGAGAGATGGCTCAGTATTTAAGAGACTGGCTGTTCTTGTAGAAGTCCTGGGTTTGATTACCAGCACCCACATTCCAGCTAACAACTGTCCTGTGTAACTCCAGTTCCAGGGGATCTGACAGCCTCTTCTGACCTCCATGGGCATTGCACAACATGGGTGCACTTACCTACATGTAGGCAGAACACGCATACACACAAAATAAAAATAATAAATATTTTTTTAGAAAAGAGTGGTCAATATATATGGTGAACGTACGTGAAAAAGTGAAAGGAAATTTTTTTATAGATTCATGGTCAGGTTTAGTATAAAATATTCTTTTGAAATTTCAGTTCATTAGGTTTGATTGTAAATTTTCTAAGAACTCTGATACTATTAAAGTAGAAATATAATTTTCTCACTTTTTAATGGTTACTGAACTAAATAAAATCATTAAAATAGTCATTAGTATGTATGATGGACTGACTCCATTAAGTGGTACCCGTGAATCAAGGCAAAACATAACACTCACCTCAAAGGGAATAAGAGAGGCTTAATCTGGGGTCAAATATGAGTGACCATGGCCTGGGAACATAGATTCAAGCTACTCCACATGCCATATCCCAATATGGTGACAGCGCAAGAAGCTTTTATAGTAACAGAAGAAAGAACATTCATACATCAAAACACTTTTCAGATATATTGGTGGAAACAGTAAGTAGGCAGAAAGAACAAAAAAAGAAATCTCAGCTATAGGCCTCAGATACTATCTGAGCCTTTTTGATTGGTGGGAATTGTTTCTTTTGTTAATACATTCTATTAGTCCCAAGATGTTAATTCAGAAACAGAGGTGAGCAAGCAATGGCTATTTATGGGGCTAAGGATGTCCTGAGGTAATCTAAATAGGCTTTGTATTTCGAACTTTCCACAGTCACTGAAGTGCTCATCAGTTGGTCAGTCTTGTAGGAAGTTCAGCTCAAGAAGCAGGATTATCCTGAGAACTTTCCTTTACACACTACTTTTTTTTTCTTTAATTTTTATAGCACATTTATTAAGTTTTATTTGATATATTTTTAAATTGTCAGTTTCAGCATAGAGTTCAGGGTTTTTAGAACTTTCAAGGAGTGGCACAAACATGACCAGTCATGTGAGGACCTCCCTTCCCATAGCACTAGGCAGATACCAAGCTCCTTCCTGTCTCTATAAATTGGCCTGTTCTTGATGATGTCTATAAATGGGGCTCCACAATATGTGACTTTTTCTGGTTCATTTTACCTAGTATTGCAGGTGCTTTGGAGATGTGTTATATCTCAAGAGTTCAGGCCTCTTTATTGTATAATAGCACTCCATTT
>NW_008338715.1:5388231-5408242 GCF_000622305.1 Nannospalax galili | reverse complement strand
ACTCCTTGTCATTGGTATATAGAAAGGCTATAGACTTTTGTAGGTTAATTTTGTAACCTGCCACTTTACTGAATGTGTTAATAATTTAAGAAATAATTTTCCTTTCCGTTTTTATTTTGTTTATGAGTGGATTGCCTGCAAGGGAACCTGGGTCCTACCATGCATGCAGAGCTCAGAAGAGGGCATGGGATCCCCTGAAACTGGAGTTACAGATGGTTGTTAGCTGCCATGTCAGTGCTGGGATTGGAACCCAGTCCTCTGCAAGAGCATCTAGTGCTCTTAACAGCTGAGCCATCTCCCCAGCCCCTCCTTCATATACTTCTATATCTAATCTAAGGAAGGAAAAAAATGTTTGGAAAAAAACTGAACATATTTTGTATACCAGCTTGTTAAGGGTTTGATTAGTTGGTTAATTCAAATTATAAACGTACTAAAACACCAAAATCTAACTAAATGTAAGTTTCCTCATTGGTGAGATTTTACCACCTCTAAATTGGTGTATTTTGTGTACTTACCTAACATTACTAGATAATACGTTTTTTGTGTGTGTACGAGTTATTGCCTGCATGTGTGTTAGTGCATTCATGTCATGCAGTGCCCACAGAGGACAGAAGACTGTATTGGATCTACTGGAACTGGAGTTACAGACAGTTGTTGGTCGCCTTGTGGGTGCTGGGATTTGAACCTGGGTCTTCTGAAAGAAGACGCAGATCTGTTAACTGCTGAGCCATCTCTCCAGCCCCCATAAAATTACTAGGTAATACTTTTAAAACAAACATGGCTCAAATGGACAGCCTGCTTTAACTGTAATATTAAATCATTTGAAAAAGAAAAAGAAATAATAAAATTGGTCATTTACAATAATAAAGATCTAAAAAACTCCATGTGAGTTAATGTAAAATGTAAAATAAGTAACTTTTTACAGTTTTTTTGTTTTTGTTTTTGGTTTTGGTTTTTCTTTTTTTAAAGGCAGGGCCTCCCTCCTGTAGCCCCAACTGACTTGAAATACACAAGGCTGGTCTCTACCTCACAGAGATCCTCCTATCTCTGGCGTGCTGGGACCTCTCTTCTAGTTTGGACTGGTCTCAGACTTGCAATCCTCCTTCCTCTGTCTCCTAAGTGTTGAAATTACATGTGCATGCCACCACACCAACCGACATGTTTTAATCCCTGGAAAATACATTTTATTTACTTTCTTTAACACTCTGAGCCATCCAGAGAGCATTTGTAAGGTAGCTGCAGGACTTAGAACTTTGTGCTAGATATATTGTTTTGTTTAATTTTGTTACAATAAAAAACAGGAAACATTATTTAGATGATAAAAAGAGTACTTGGAATAATTTTTCCAGGCTTTGAATTTTATTGAAAAATAATTTACTGTTATTTTCTGTCTCTAGACACAGTCTCTTCCATTGCCCCAGCTTTCCTTTACTGTCTCCCTGTCTTAGTTTGTTTCTTCATTGCTGTGACAAAATACTCTGATCAACACCAACTTGGGGAGGAAAGGGTTTATTCAGCTTACATCTCCCAGGTTGCAGTTCATCAGGGAGCCCATGGTAGGAACTCAGGGCAGGAACCTGGAAGCAGGAGCTGGAGCACAGGCCATGGAGGATCACTGTTTACTGCCTTACTTCCCTGGCACCTGCTCAACCTGCTTTCTTATTCAAAACAGGCCCACCTGCCCAGGGGTGGCACAACCCACAATGTGCTGGGCCCTCCCACATCACACAGGAATCAAGAAGATGCCTCACAGACATGGCCACAGGACAGTCCAATGAAGGTAATTCCCCAATTGAGGCTCCCTCAACGCAGGTGTGTCAAGTTTGTCAACTAAAGCTATCCAGCACAATTGACCCCTTGTCAGCCTGACACACAAACATCACTATTAAACCCTAGCTTTCCAATGTCTGTCCTCAAGATATGATGTTAATAACAATATCACAACATAAGACAGTACAACCTTAAAAACCCCACAGACCTTAAAAAAAATTCAAAAATTTAAAAGTCCATAGTCTCTTTTAAAAGTCTCAAATGTGGGTGGGCTTCTGTAAAATCCAAAACAAGTACTGCCTTATTTCAAAGGGAAGAATCGGGCACATAAAAGCAAAACCAAAGTCCAGCAAAGTAGCTTGAGGCTGGACATCTGGGATTCACTCATGATCTTCTAGGCTCCAAAGGGTACTGGCAGCTCCATTGCTCTGACTCTGCCATCCACAGCACACTCAGGTCATCTCGCAGACCCAGGCCAGCTCCATTCCACACTTACTGCTGTCTTTGGTGGTCGTCCCATGCTCCCGGCATCTCCAAAAAGCTGGGGTCTCCACTGAAATTGAGGCTACACCTTCTCCAATGGCCTCTTCTTACCTCTTGGGGTGCAAAGCCTCAGAGTGTCTCCATGACCTCATCAATCTTGGGGTCTTCACTGCAACGGAAGCTGCACTTTCACCTATGGCCTTTCCTGGCCTCTCAGAGTGCCAAGCCTCAGCTGCTCTCTGTGACCCCTTCATGCTTTCAACACCAGAACCATGCAAGAAGACTCTTACACATTACCAAGTCCTGCTTCCAGCTTGAAATAGAGGTTCAGGTCCCCTCTGTGTGCTGACCCTGAGGAAATATCTCCCAGAAGACTCCACCACCGTGATGCTGGTCTCTTGTTTTACAGCTGATTTTTCAGCACCAGCTAACCAGCATCAATTGTCCCAGTAAAGCAAAGGTTTTGCTTCAGGTTCTGGTCTCCTCTTAATCACAGCTGATTCTTCAGCCCCAGCTGACCACAACCCACAGATTCTCAATCCAAACTCTCACACGAACAGCCCTGATAGTCTCCACTTACCTTTGAAGCTTCATAAGCCAGGCCTCCATGGTCTGCAACTCTTTCAGCATAACTGCTCCAAGCTCCACTGTAACAGACTCTGAGCATGCAATGGCTTTTCCAGCCCAAAGTTCCAAACACTTCCATAGTCCTCCCCAAAACACCAAGGTCAGTCTGTCACAGCAATATCCTACTCTCTGGTACCAATTACTACCACTTACCTTTGAAGCTTCATAAGCCAGGCCTCCATGGTCTGCAACTCTTTCAGCATAACTGCTCCAAGCTCCACTGTAACAGACTCTGAGCATGCAATGGCTTTTCCAGCCCAAAGTTCCAAACACTTCCATAGTCCTCCCCAAAACACCAAGGTCAGTCTGTCACAGCAATATCCTACTCTCTGGTACCAATTACTATCTTAGTTTGCTTCATTGCTGTAACAAAATACTCTGACCAATACCAACTTGGGGAGGAAAGGGTTTATTTATCTTACATCTCTTGGGTCGCAGTTCATCAGGGAGCCCAAGGTAGGAACTCAGGGCAGGAACCTGGAAGCAGGAGCTGGACCACAGGCCATGGAGGATCACTGCTTACTGGCTTGCTCTCCTGACACCTGTTCAACCTGCTTTCTTATGCAACACAGACCCACCTACCCAGGGCTGGCACCACCCACAATGTGCTGGGCCCTCCCACATCACACAACAATCAAGAAGATGCCTCACAGACATGGCCACAGGACAGTCCAATGAAGGCAATTCCCCAGTTGAGGTGCCCTCTCTCTCTCCTCTTCCTTCCTCTGTCACCCTTTCCTCCTTTTTAGTCTCACTCCTGTATTCAAAGTGTCTGCCTTTCACTATTTCACTAAGTGGAGCTCCTGTAACACACACACACACACATTTAATATATACTATACATATACATATATGTATATATATAGAGAGAGAGCTTTTGTAATTTCGTACAACAGTCCTTAATCAAATTTAGACACCACCCCCACCCATGCTTCGCCCATCCCCCCACCGGACCTCATCTATTCCAAGATACATATTAACTCCTTTTGAGTCAAGTATTTGTACCCTGGTGTCCTTCAGTGTAAATTTGTTCAGTGGAGTCTAGTCAGCTCATCTAGAGATGATATGTAAGGCATACTCTCCCTCACCCAGTAGCAATTAATCTCCAGTAGCTCCCTGTCTAGTACTGGCCTGCCAACCATTTCTTTCCTCCCTTGGGGCTCTTGTTTAATTGAGTTGGCAAGGGTCCTGTGCTGGATGCCACCATTGCCACAAGCTCACATGTACAAGCTTCCAGTGGCCTAAAAGCCTCTGCTTCCTTGTGTTCATGAACCAGCCCTGCCTCTTACAATCTTTCTACCCCCTCTTCCACAATGGTCCCTGAGCTGTGAGTGTGTGAAGTTCCATACAGGAGTCTTATTCTACACTCTGAAATCTCTTATGTTTTGCAGCTTTGGCAGTTGTAGCCCTCTATGTGCATTGCACTCTGTTGTATAAGGAAGATTTGTGGTGAGAGTTGAAGGATGCATTAGTTTTCTCTCTACCCCTTGTTCTGCTATGTTCTATGATCCTTAGTTGAAGAGGTTCAACTATAGATGTGTCACCTACTACTAGGCATCTCTCAGGCATATGTTCTCTGTGTCTAACCAGTTGTGCAGTTCTGCAGTAGCCACCATCTGTTGCAAAAAGAAGCTTCTTTGATGAGTGGTGTATGGTATACTTGTCTGAAACCATAAGGATTGATATTTAGCACATATTATGAAATTTCATTTGTCTAGAGATATGAAAGAGATAGGGTTTTGTCCAGGATCTGTGATCTCTCTTGCCTTGTGTATCTGACTGAGTATACAGTACTACTCATGAGTTCATTCCCATTGAAAGGGCTTTAAGTCCAATTGGATAACTGTTTATTGTCCCTCAGATGACAGTGACACTACTGAACCAATAGAGGTAGTTTATCATGCTGGTCATTATGATTATTAGGCTTTAGGGTTGGTTTGAACCATTGATTGATTTTGACCCTTGGCAATTTGCATGTCATCATCTAGCATTTATAGTAGCCAAACCAGTTAGAAGGCTTCCAGGTCAACTTCTGCCCCACTTCTTCAAGTCCTGTATCCAAAGTAGGTCCTGTCTTTAACAGTGGGGACTTATCTACTAGTTCTATGAGAGGTTTGGCAAGAGCCTGTGTTATTTTGGGCGTCTCCCTGACCACGCTCAACAGCCACTCAAATGGAGGTCTCTTCTGTCTGGCACTGAGATCCTTGCCAAGCAGCTCCTAGGTATACATATGCACTAATCTTCAGACACTGTATGTGCTTTTCTCATGGGGTTTCAAGGGCATCATATTTTCCTCTGGGTTTCCTAGTGCCCCGTGATTCATTAAACTCCACTCGATGGAGGTTATATCAGAACTAAAGACAGATTATAAGACTAATTCCCTATTCTCATCTCTTTCTCTCTTACCTTGCCCTTCATTCTTTATCTCCTCACAGAGCACAATTACATATGCAAATACATTGTGCTTTAATATAAGCTACAAAAAAGGAGAAATTATAACCTATATTAAAAATTCCCATTTGTAAAGGCCGCTTGCCCTTTGGTAGCCTTTGATACTATAATATAATAATATCATATTATTATAATGTTTTATAATTTTCCCTGAGCATCTCTTTTTCTTTAAATGCTTGTGCTTAATTGTACATTAAAATATCTTTGTTATAGTACCTTATCCTAAGATTCTTTTCAGTCACTGAAGCGATGAATCCTGGTTTGGCCTGAGTTGAAATCTTTAAATGCTTAGGGGAACTCCAGAGGCTGGTAGACCATGTGGCAGCTATGTCTCTATCCCTTCACTGGTAAGTATTCTTGGGACCTCTGCTGAGATCCATCTTGAAGCATTGTTAGTGAGTTTCCCTGTCTGTTATTTGACAGAGATACCCTGCTAAGTATGGTTTGCATGTTACTTGGGGTTCCTTTACTTATGTTTTTCCAACCAGAGACTTACTTAAAAATCCCCTAGACACATTCCTGGGTCAGATGTAACATTATACCTGATTTTTTTTTTTTAGGTTACATTATAAGAACTGATCCTTCAGGTGATCTAAACCAGTTTCTTGCTTTTCTGTGAGCAGCCAGAGACACAATGAGAAAACTACTTTTGCCAAAGCAACACATTCTACAGCCAAAGCAGGACATTAGGAATAAATGCTTTTAATACTTTATTCTTAAAATGAAGCCTTAAAGGAACTCTCTGCTTTCTTGCCTGTCTCCCTTCTGTATAATCTAATACCTTGGATATGGGAACTCTGGCAACTCCCTTCCTTTTGGAATAGAAACCAAAGAACAAAACAAAACAAAAGTTTTATTGCTAAAGATATCACCTCAACTACTTACCCTCTTAAAAACAGAACAAGATATTACCTTAGGTCTACATGACCACCTGACCAACTTCATCTTTTGATCTTTTTGTTCTTTTATGTCATTTAGACTTTCTCACAATTTTTTTTTTAATCTTTTTGTGACAGGGTGTCTCTGGAGCCCCAGCTGCTCTGGAACTCACTATGGAGAACAGACTGGCCCATGTCTCACAAGTGCCAGCATTAAAGGCCTTGTGCCAATGTGCCATGCCTTTCTTACATCATAAAGAGATGTGAATATAAATTTTCTACCTTTCACTCCCTCCACAATGTGCACCCAGATTTCATGCAATTATGTCATGTGTGTCTATGATAAATTTTTTCATACATTTTTTTCATTTGTTTGTATTAAAAAAAAATTTAGCTATGGCCACTTCAGCTTTTTCATTCATTTTACTCCATGCTAAAATTATTAGTTTTATTTATCTAATTGGGCATGCTCAATTACAGTGCACACATACAGATTTATAAATGTATGTTAGTGGTGTTTAAAAGATCTATACATATATGCTGCTTATAACTTGGATATTCTGAATATCTTAATATTATGATGATATCTTTGGGTCTATTAAGTGTTACACAAAACCTTAAAAATGTTAGTTGTTGATACAAGACAACATTCATTAGAATCATAAAATATTTAGTTAATTAATAAATTTAATGTTATATACATAAATTTTAATTAAAATTTCCTTCCAAAACAGTTTCCTTTCTCAAAAAGACCCCAAAAAATAGAGATAGATAGATAGATAGATAGATAGATAGATAGATGATAGATAGATATAAGATAGATAGATGATAGATGATAGATAGATAGATAGATGATTGATAGATATAAGATAGATAGATGATAGATAGATGATAGATAGATAGATGATAGATAGATACATACATACAGATTTTTATCACAGTAGTGTGATGGTCAGAGGTAACATAAAATCAGATTTCTTTTTCAATATTCTTAATTCTTAATATAAGGTTTTTGTTAAGATTGGACCACATATAAAATAGTAGCTATGAGTTTGCTCAAGATCTTTGTGTTGTTTCATATTCACAGAAAGGATATTAATGTGACCAGTTTAGTGAAACCAGTAGAAATGAATAATGACCATTAAGTTTAAATATTTCAATCCCTTATTTTAAAGACAAGACATGCTTAATTATACAGTTCTGGTCAAGATGTTATCTCCTTGTTCCTTGTCAACTTCTGGTTTTACAACATGGTACCTACTTCTTGAGAATAAAAGCTAATTTTAAGAGATGATTACTCCTGCTCCAGAGTACAACTTTTCCTATGAATAATTGCCCTCCTGAGATGCTAAATTCTTTATTCCGATGTTTTAAAAGGATCACTTATCTCTGTGCTTTTAGATATGTTTTGTATGCATGTGTGTATATAAATACACATATTTTAAGTATTATTAGAACATTTTTGACCACTACTTACTATTTAAAACCAACAAGCAGATTATTCAAAGTCCATGTCTTTTCAATGCCTATGAAAGATACAGCTGTGAACATTTTTAAATGGTCATTTTAAAACATGCTTCAAGGCTTACAAAGACATTTTGAAGTTACAGATCATCTTAATGTAGGGTATCAATATAATATATTTGAGATAATTATAATATCAGTGCTTTAAATTTTAAAGAAAATGTAGTTTAGGTAAACTACTTATTAAATGGCACATATTCTATAAAGCTAAATAGGGAGCTCAAAAGGAATAAAGGAAAAATGCCAAAACCTTATCTTGTGTTGGATGACTCAACACCTAAGAGGAAATTAAAGCACTTTTTTAAAAACAGAAACAATTTCAATGTTCCTGTTATGACTCAAATATTTAAGAAATCATTAAAAGATTTGGTAATGAAAACAAGAATATTGTAACTTTTATACTGTATTTATTACTGTTAGATTTTTAAAATCCCAGATACATGTTTACTGTGTTTAAGACACAGCTTCCTGGGTTTTTATTAAAAATTATCCTATTAAAGTGTTTTCCAAATTTTATATAGATGACAATTAGAAAACAAATATCAAGTTAAAAATTGAGATTAAAAGGTTATAGGTATGAAATATATTTTTGTCAAAAGAAAGTTAAAGAAAAAATGATTTTGGATGAGAAAAGACTGTATAGTAAAATATTGTTTTATAAAGTGGAAATAGATAATAATGTTAAAAAACTAAAGTATATCATAGAAAAATTGAAAAATATAAAACTTAAAAACTAGATAGGGTCATAACTAAGTTGTTTGTGATATAGATGTTATTAAACTTTTTAAGGGTTAAAAATCTAGCTTTCAGTTTACCTATTAATATATATTTATATATGTATACACATATTTTAATTGAATCTAACCAATTATATTAAAAAGCCTTATAACAGATGTTTAAAAAAGTAATTGCAACCATATTCCATCTGAGTTAACTTCTTCTTTTGAGAAGTCTCTGTTCAGCTCCTTAGCCCATCTTTTAATCGGGTTACTTCTTTTCTTGATTCTCTGGTTTTTGAGTTCGTTATATATTCTGGATATTAAACCTCTGTCAGATGTATTGCTGGTGAAGTTTTTGTCCCATTCTATGGATTTTCTTTTCAATTCCCTGGTTACCTCCTTTGATGTACAGAAGCTTTTTAATTTAATGAGGTCCCATTTGTTGATTCTTGACCTTGTTTCTTGAGCAATTGATGTCTGGTTTAGAAAATCCTTTCCTGCACCTATATCTATTAGGTTTTTGCCAATGTTTTCTTCTAACAGTTTGAGAGTTTCAGGATTTACACTGAGGTCTTTGATCCATTTGGAATTGACTTTTGTGAAAGGTGAAAGATAGGGGTTTAGTTTCATTCTATTAAAGGTGGAGCTCCAATTTTGCCAGCACCATTTGCTGCACATGCTGTCTTTCTTCCAGTGAGTGTTCTTGGACTCTTTGTCAAATATCAGGTGGCTGAAGTTGCATGTACTCATTAGCTAAGCTCTCACATCTTCAAGAGGGCACAGGAACAAGACAGCAACTGGAGATCCAGAAAGGCTTAAGAGCTCTCTAAGCCTGCCCCCAGTGACCTGTTTCTTCCAGCATAGCCACACCTTCTAAGTCCTCCCAAAACAGTGCCACCAACTGGAGAAAAAAATGTACAAATACTCGGAGCCTATGGGGAATGTTCTCATTCAATCTGTCACATATGCTGTGGGGAATTTGAATGAGATTGTATTGAAACTACAAATGGCTTTTGGTAAGATGGTCATTTTCACAATATTAATTCTTCCAATCCATAAGCATGGGAGGTCCTTCCATCTTCTGAAGTCTTGCTTAATCTTTCTTTAAATATTTAAAGTTTTCATTGTAGAGGTCTTTAATGTCTTTGGTCACTTTTATTCCAACATGGTTTTTTTTCAGCTATTATGAACAGGAGTATTTCCATGTGCTCTTTCTCTAATTGGTTGTTATAGAAAGGCTACAGACTTTTGTAGACTAATTTTGTAACCTGCCATTTTACTGAACATGTTAAAAATTTTTAGGAGTTTTCTGGTGGAATTATTGGCATCTCTTAGATACAATATCATACCATCTGCCAAAAAGGATAATTTGATCTCTTCCAATTATTACTCCTTTAATTTCCTGCTATTGTCTTATTGCTCTTGCCAGAGTTTCAATCACTGTGTTAAAGAGAAGTGGAGATAGTCAACAGCTATGTCTGGTTCCTGATTTCAATGGCAATGCTTCCAGTTTTTACCATGACGTGCCATGGAGAGTTTCTTTTCTGGTCCTGTGTGTTTGGTGTTCTATATGCTTCTTGTATTTGTATGGGCATGTCTTACTTTAATTTTGGGAAATTTTCTTCTGTGATTTTGCTGAGTATCTGGTCCATGCCATTATCTTGGGATTCGTTTCCTTCCTGTATGCCTATGATTCGTAAATTTGGTCTTTTTATGGTGTCACACAATTCCTGCATATTCCATTCTTGTGCTTTCTTAAATTTTTCATAATCTTTGCTTGAGTGGTCTAGTTCGTACACTTTATCTTCCAGTCTTGATATTCAGTTTTCCATTTCATTCATCCTGTTGGTGAGGCTTTCTCCTGTTACTTCTAGTTGGCTTACTAAGTGTTTCACTTCCTTCTTCATTTCAGCCTGAGTAGTCTACAATATTTCTAGCTCTTCTCTGAATTCATTCAGAAGATTATCTCTATCATCCTTCAGTTCTTTATTTGTGTGTTTTTTAAATTCACTGAATTCTTTTATCGTGTTTATAATTGTTCTCTTGACTTCCATGTCCTGCATTATCTTTAAGGGTTTCTCATTGTACTCCTCTAGAGGACTACTGGTATTTGGTGGGGATATGTATTTTGGTTTTTCATGTTATTATTTTTTTCTCTGTGATTTTGACATATGAATTTCTTTTGTAGTTTTTGATTCTTGTGTGAGACTCAAGCCTTCAAGTTTAGATCTGCTTCTTTTTGTAAACTTTATGTGCCTTTGTGGCTTATTCTTTGGGCATGAAAATCTGGTTCATCTAAGCGTCCAGTTCTCTTTTGATTTTATATTGGAGTGGCCAGATTGCTTTTGTCTTCAGGAGTTCCCACAGAGGCCCAAGTCAGATGAGGATCAGATGCTCTTGGGTTTTCTCCTAAGGTCTGGATCCCTCCAGGAAAGATTTTGGACTCAGGAATTTGGGGGTTGGACTGGCCTGGGAGCAGGTCCCAGGAAAGGTGCTGATCTCGGGCAGTTGGTGGCAGTGCCACCCAGAGATGCAAAGGGAGATGGGCATGGGAAGAGACCCCAGGGGCTCCTGGGGACTACAGGGAGGAACTGGGTTGGTCTGGATGCAAAGGATCAGGAAGCCGAAAGGTCAGCCCTGGCTTCCAGGAGAGAGGCTGGTGGGTTGTACAGCCCACGGAACCAGAGGTATCAATAAGCAGTGGTGGTTCCTCAGGTGTCTAGGGCAGGAAGACAAGCAATGAGACAGGACTCAGGGTAAGACGAGAGACTGGTGGGGAAGATGGGAGAGTGAATGAGGCTGGTGGGATCAAGGCTGGAGGGCATAATCGACTTACCTGGGAGAGAGGCCCAAGAGGCCAACAGGTCACACAAGCCCAGAGAAACAAAGGGAGGTGAAGGTGGGCCCAGGCCCAAAGTGCTCCTGGGGACCACCAGAAGTAACTGGGTTCCTCTGGATGCAAAAGATTAGGAAGCAGTGGTGGTTCCCCCTGCCTCTGGGGCACAGAGAAAAGGAATGGAGCAGGACCCAGGCCAGGAGAGATGGGCAGGGGAGATGGGAGGGTGAATGAAGCTGGGGGAGTCAAGGTGCAGAGGGCACAATCACTTAATCCGGAGAGAGGCTGACAGGTCATGTTATTTCAGATTTTGAGCATCCAAAGTTCTAAGAGAAATAAAACTAGTTTGATTAAGGTACCATGAGAGAGGATTTCCTTATAGTTGTAGTAAAAATAGGAGACTAACAGTGGATGAATCTATAATTTGCTTGATATTCACTAGGATCATTACTTTATTTCCTATTCTCTTTTCCTTACCAACAAATTCCCAGGGTCAATACTCCTTCTGTGATCTCCTAGTCATACAAAT
The DNA here is from genome assembly GCF_000622305.1 of Nannospalax galili. NCBI lineage: Eukaryota > Metazoa > Chordata > Mammalia > Rodentia > Spalacidae > Nannospalax > Nannospalax galili. The sequence continues at coordinate 5,396,425 of NW_008338715.1, read as the reverse complement.
GGTGTGCTGGTTCAAAATGGATATGACAACAAATCAATGACTTCCATTTAATTTCACAACAGGTACTGATATGATATTTACTTTATTTTCCTTCCAGTGTGGTAGAGGTGTTTCTGGGGTAACAACACTTTTGTTCCAGCATGCCCACATGTATACTATGGATTTCTTCCTAGTAGATGGGGATCTTTATTTTTCCATATATAAAGATGGTTTGAAATCATTTGAAGGGGTGAGTTACTTTCTTGCTGTTGAAATTAGAACATAGATCTTATTTTCATTATTCTACATTAAACCAGATATCAAACACTATCCATCAGTCCCAGGAAAGGAATGCCAAGGACTTATAGCTTCAACACAGTTCATCTGTATCCTTTAAAAAGATACTCTGGCCAGGTGTGGTGGTGCATGCCTTTAATCCCAGCACTTAGGAGGCAGAGGCAGGAGGATCTTTGTGAGTTCAAGACCAGCCTGGTCTACATAGTGAGTTCCAGGACAGCTGGGACTACAGGAAGACCCTGTCTCAAAAACACCGAAAAAAAAAAAAAAGAAAAGATACTCTGGAACCTCATTTATAAGGGAGAAATAGCTTTTGTTCTGTTCTTCATTGGGACAGGGTATTGGTAAGTAACAACATTTTTTTCCCTTTTTACTGAATGTTCAGGTTCTCTTCAGTAATACATCTGGAATCAGTTTTATTTTTACAATATCATTGACAATCCTTGCCTTTCTGTTCTCCACTTATTTTTTCTTCATAGGTAATATTTTGATTCAGGTAAATTATGTTTCAATGTTTATAATTTTTCAATCTGACTCTACATTAATATGTAAGTTATAACTCTGTTACCCTTAATCATTTAACAACTATCTGACCTAGAAGCCACTTCCCCTGAAGGCTAGCTCTCATAGTTTTGGAGAGCAATACACAGGCTGGTAAGGGAGAACATCGATCAATGGTCAAATACCAGCCTCAAGACCAAATAACTACATCATACACAACATACAACATTGGTGCAGTAGTGGCACTTTTGTCTTGGGGAAAATCAACAGCTACCTAATTGGACTAAAAGTCTACTCACTGGGAGAAACCGATATGGGGTGCTGTAAACATAACCAAACACTTGTGGCTGGAGAGGTCGTAAATCTTAGAGAAAACCCCAAGGCTCTCACATCCTTAGACTAATAATTTCTTACTGTGTGCAAAATATGCATCTTTATATTTACAGACAAATATCCCAGTCACCACTCATCAAAGAAACTTCTTTTATACCAGAGTCTATTACAGAATACCACAACTGGTCACACACAGACATTGTCTGTGAATTGCCCAAGTCCACGTGGCATATCTACAATGCAACTTCTACACGTAAGGCTCATTGAACATAGAACAAAGAGTAAAGAGGACATTAATGAAACTCCCTCATGCAAAAGAAGGTCAGTAATACAAAAGATTACAAATGTCCAAAGCATAGAGACTAAGAGTCTGCAGAATACTGGTCCTTCGACAGGACTCCTATATTAAACTTCACTCACCCAGGGCTCAGGGAAGAGGGGTGGAAATGTTGAAAGAGAGGAGGTACAAGATCATATGGAAGTAGAGTCCTTCAAACTCCTGGGACACTGCTCATGTGAACCTACAGCAATTGTGTCAGCCTGTACAATACCTATGCATACTCAAGCAGACAAAAATCCAGCATAGAACTAGGGAAATGGATAGCAGACCCTAAACTTAGCTGAAGAAATATGGGCAACTGACAGCCAATGGATGAGGAAGAGATCATTTTCCAAAAGGAGGGACTTTGGATAAGCTGACTAGACCTCAATAGATGAAGTTGCAATGGGTGATGTCTGGGGACACTAACTTGGAAGAGCTGTTCTTCCAAAAGTGAGGGACTCTAGATAAGCTGCCTAGACTTCCGTAGAGTCAGAACTTGCACTGACAAGTGTTTGGGGACACTAACTTGACAAATAGGCCTTAACACAAATAACAGAATGTGTGAATTCTAGTGGGGGGGGTATGGCCAGGTGCCAGTGGGGAAGGTGGTATAAATATGATTATGATTGAATGAGGTGTTCTGTATGAAAGACACAAAATTCAATATTTTTTTTAAAAGAAAAAGCATAACAGAAGAAAGCGCCTATCACATGTCCATGTCCACATCTGGTAACATACTGAGTGAGGACAAAAAATAAAAGTTTTCTTCCAAGTTTAGGAAAAAGGCAAGAACACTCATTCGTATCCATCTATTCAACATAGTTTTAGAAATTCCAGCCAGAGAAATTAGGGAAGGTAAATAAATGAAGCAATTCAAATTGTAGAGAAAGAAGTACAATCTAACTAAAGGAACATGATTTTTTTAAGTGAGTATCATAAGTGTGGCCTTAATAGACTGGACTCAACAATATAAGTCAACTGGAAACTAGTACTATTCTCGTTAAGTCATGCTACTCTTAATAAATAATGATTTTTAACTTGTTTATCTGAATTATGTTTCTCAGTACCATAATCTCAACTTTTTCAGCTATTACATAATAACAGTCTTCCCATATGTTATGTATTGGGTCACTTTATTTACAAGGATTCATTTTTAACAATAAGCTTTTCCCAATTACACAGAACTAGAAACTGAGGCACAGTTATAGATGACCTTACCATAGACTATAGAGTTTGTAACATTGAATATCCCTGCTGTCCTAACAATGAATGACACAATCACATAAACTTTTATGGTCCTCCTCCTGTTATTTCAACCCTATACCCAGGGAGCTGTGACTTACAACTCTTTCTCCACTGTACCAATTTACAATGGCCACAGAATAAGCCTGGAGAGCAGACATTGTTGACAGAATTCTCTTGCCTTCTGAGTTGGACCTGGAACTAATTATTTAGCCAGTCCTACAGCTCACATGCTGGCCTCTAAATTGATTGGCCTGTGCTCATGTCCTGAAAATGTATACCTGATTCATTTTCTTGTTTTCATGAGGTACATGATAAAATAATTGCATAAGAAAGAAAGCCTGTCATGTCAAAGTATTAAGTCACATGATTTAGCAATATGCTTATAACTTGACAACATTCATTATATGGATTATGTGAATTATATGTAAAATAATGATTCTGGAAAACATGCTTTATTATACCTAATAAATAAATTTCATGTCTTGTTTAGGTTTAAATCTGTTTATTAATTTTTCTTTGAATATACTTGAAAAAGTAGATACAAAAGTCTGATATTTTCCCCAATAACAGAAAATTCTAACCCTTTTTGTTGACCTATGTAAGGTTAACACATTTTTAACTTATTTTCTTATAACAGTCTATAAATTAAATCAAAGGAAAATGCTTTGCAATTTAAATATGAACTTTTTCACACTAGTCTGAAGCACTAACAGCTTCTTGATTTTACTAAACTCCTGAGGTTACATGCTTAAATATCCAAAACTTAAAGAACAGTGATGCTAAATTCCCAAGGCATGTGAACTAGCTTTAAGAATATGATTTAAGCAATGTAAATTCAAAGTAATTAAATAAGAATCTGTATTTCAACCCAGGCATGGTGGCCATAACTTAATCCCAGGACTGGGGAGGTAGAGGCAGGCAAATCTCTATGAAATCAAAGCTAGCATAATCTACATAGTGAGATTAAGGCCAAGTGGGGCTACAGGAATACCCTGTCTAAAAATAATCTGTATGTCTATATCATTCTATCATATATAGCATCTATTGTTTCCAAAGGGAAGGAACCAACCAGTCTGCATTTGATTATTTCTCAGGATTTTTCAAAACTTCATTAAACAGAGATTCTTTTTGGTTAGCTTGCTTTTGAGATACTTTTAGAAAGCCATATATATATATGTATATAAAATGTATTGATTCTTAATTTTATGTATGAGTGTATTTTCTGCATACATGTAGGTGCAAGTGTGTCATTCAGTGCCTGGGGTAGACATAAGAAGGCATCAGTTTCCCTGGAACTGGAGTTTCAGTCAGCTACTAATTGCCATATGGGTGCTGGGATTTGAACCTGGGTCTTCTTCAAGAACAGCCAGTGCTCCTAACTGCTGAGCCATCTCTCCAGACCTCTTTTTAATTAAAATATTTATTTATTTATGTATTTATTTGTTTGTTTGTTTTTTATGTGTGTTAGTGTTATGCCTGCATTACGTACATGCATTCATGTCTTACAGTGCTTATGGAGGACAGAAGAGGGCAACAGATCCCTGGAACTGGAGTTACAAGTGTTGTTAGTTGCCATGCAGGTGGTGATATTCTTCCTTGGGTTTTCTATATGAGCAACCAGTGCCCTTGACTGCTGAGCTTTCCTCCAGATCAATGTGTGTGTGTGTGTGTGTGTGTGTGTGTGTGTGTGTGTGTTGTCTGCATGCATGTAAGTGCACCCATATGGTGTAATGCCCACAGAGACCAGAAGGTGTCAGATCACCTTGAACTGAAATTACAGACAGTTGTCAGTTGGCATGTGGGTGCTAGGAACTGAACTCAGATCCTCTGCAAGAGCAGTCATAGTTCTTATCCACTAAGCCAGGTCTTCAGCCCCTAGAAACTTCCAGTATAGTGAAATTTTACTATAATATAGGAATTGTAAAGTTATATGCCAGTCATTATGTACACTTTTACATATGAATGTATGCATTTAATGTCAAGAAATTTCTTGTAGTAACACACCCTCTATTTTCTTTTGCTTTATTTTATGTATATAAGTGTTTTGCCTGCATATATGCAAATGTACTATGGGTGTACAATGCAATGGAGGCCAGAAAAGGACATAAGATTCCCTAGAGCTTAGTTATAGACAGTTCTTAGCTGCTACATAGGTGCTGAGATTTGTCCTCGGCAAGAACAACCAATGCTTTTAACTGCTGAACCATCTCCTCCAGTCCCCTATTTTCTCTTTCTTTTTGTTGATGTTGTTTTAAGAATTTCATATTTGAGTACTGTATTCACATCATTTCTCTTTCCATTCCTGAGAATGGACTGATGAATTGCAAATAGTAACACAAAATAAGGCAATGTCCATGAGTAAAGTCATTGATGAAGAATATGAGAAGCAGCTTCAATTGTAATGAAAACCTCAGGATTGAAGGAGCCATGGAGAGAGGCTGAGGCTTGGCACCATGTGGCATAGTCAGAGTCCCTGAAGGGGCTAGTAGAGGCCATTAGTGAAGGTGCACCATTAGTTCCAGTGGAGACTACATCATATCGGAGATACCAGTACCATGGGATATCTGCCAATGACAGCAGATATACAATGGAGCCAGCCTGAACCTACAGCATCAGCTGTATTGTAAAACTAGAGAAATGGGGCTGCTTACTAAGTCTTTGAATCCCAGAAGACCAGGAATGAGTTCAAGATGTTGGACACTGAGAATTTAACACTATTAGATTTTAGTTTCAATTTGATTTAATTGTAACTGTGCCCTGGTTCTTCCCTCTTGGAATAGGAAAGTATGTAATTAATTTTAGATTATACAGGAGCCCACAGGTAAAAGACTTTGGATTTTTAAAGAGACTTTGGACTTTTAAAGTACTGAACTTTTTTTTTTTTGGTCTTTTTGAGACAGGGTCTCCCTGTAGCCCCAGCTGTCCTGGAACTCACTATGTAGACCAAGCTAGCCTTGAACTCACAGAGATCCACCTGCCTCTGCCTCCCGAGTGCTAAGATTAAAGGCATGAAGACTGTGGGAATTTTAAAACTGGACTGTTTTATGTTGTATTAACATTAGATCTTGGAGACACACACAAAAAGGAAAAGTTGGTTTAAAGTGGTGTTTGTGTGTCAAAGTTGACAAGGAACAGAATGTTAGTTAATTCTAGTTGTAAATGTGACAAACCTGGAAAAGAGAATTCCCCAATGGTGGAAATATCTCCAATACACTGGCCTGTCATCATGTTTGTGAAGCATTTTATTAACTGCTAATTTATGTAGAAAAGTCCAGGGCATTATGTACAGTGCTATCCCTGGGCAGTTGGGCCTGGATTATATAAGAAAGTTAGCTGACTGAGCCAGGAGATATCAAGTCAGTAACCAGCATTCCTCCATGGTCCTTGCTTCAGTTCCTGCCTCCAGCTTTCTGCCTTGAGTTCCTATTTTAGTCTCCCTAAATGATATACTGTAAGATATGAAGAAAAAAAATCCAACCCTTTCTTCCCCAAGTTGGTTTGGTCTGTGTTTTATCAGAGCAACAGAAGACAAACTTGCATACTATGTGATGCCTAATATTTTCCTATTGTCACCAAATGTAAGCTTAACAACTTTCTACTGAAATGAATAAAAAGAAAAATCACTCCCGTTAGACAGAAGATCATGTCACGCAAGACAGCAGAGGGGAAAATGTGCCACTTTCTCAGCTCTTCGTCTGTGCCTGAAGTTTTTCTGCAACTGCAATCTGTGCTCTCTTTTTTGAAACAACAACACATTTGCTCATACATCTCTCCACAGTGTTTGTGCTTGATGAGTAAAATGCAGACAGGGACTTTGATGCTTTGCAGATCTTAGAACTGTCTTGAAAAAATAAATCATCTAATAGTAGAAGTTGCACTGAATGTGTGTCACTTACGGCTAAGCGTCTCGTAGATAAATATTCTCTGCATTTGACAAGTTACAGACTCATTGTTAGTCTCCATCAATTGACAAAAAGAAGAATCTTTGATGAACACTGAGAAGCACACTTGCTTGTAAATAAAAGGATGCGTATTTAGAATACAGTAAGAAATTATGTTGGTGTATGAATGTGAAAAAAGGGTGTCTCCAGGCTCTATGATCTCTCCAGGCATGTGTATTTGGCTGTTTACAGTATCACACATAAGTTTCCTCCCATCGAGTATGTCCTAATTCCAATTAGACAACTGTTGATTATCCCCAAGAAAAAAATGCCACTATTGTACCCATAGCAGTAGTTTGCTGGGTTTCCAGCTCAGGAGGGCCATTAATTTGTTTTCTCCCTTGGAAGTTTGCATACTATCCTCTGATACCATGAGAGCTAGTCTTCAGAGAGGAGGCTTCCAGGCAAGTTTCAGCTCCATTGCTCCAAGTCCTGTGTCTGAAATATGGCCTGTCTTCAATAATAATATCTTATCTTCAACTTCTGGAAGGGAATCAAGGATTGTGGCAACATTCTGTGTATATTTGGGAGTCTTTTTGACTACACTGACCAACAACTTGGATGGATGGCTCTCCCTCCTAGCACTGTTTTTGTTGTTGTTATTGTTGCTTTTATATGCTTTCTCCAGAGAATAATTTTATAAAAACTACTATTTAACTGTTCAATAATTGACCACTATTCTGGCATTTTATGAAATTATAAATAGACAATATTATTTCCAGTTATTTTTCAAAATACCCCGAAATTTCTTCCTTGTATTAACAACTTGGGTAAATATAGTAACACTGATGAGATTATCATATTTGTACAGCCCTATCAAAATATATTAGGAATGCCTGTTGGAAAATATAATTAAAATGACAATATTTGATATCTTAATGATTTTATAGATGAATATTCTGCAAGTTTTTCTATAGGAAAACAGAACAAATCAGAGATTTCATATTAAATAATGTGGCCTCATTGGAAAGAAGAGATACAGGGATTCTCTAATCTGGAGTTTGGCTTCTATGGGCTGGGAGGAACTTTGAGACTTTGTAAGAGAAGGAAACAAAGGAGATGGTCAGGTATACAAAAATGACAAAGAATGTAGCCTTGCTTCAAGCAGCTTCTGATCACTTCCTCGGTCTGACTTCTTCAAGGGATGCTAAGGAAGCTGTTACTGCATCCATCACTTCAGCATGGATTGATTATTTCTCCTGTGTGTCCTGGCATGCGGAGATTCATTTTTACATACGTGTGCATAAAATTATGCCCACTGTGTAATGGAGAAGAGCCAATGGGGTCCTATTTTTACTGCTGTATTATTGGTTATAATAGATTCTGGGAGAGGGGAAGTCATTGTTTTCAGCTGTATATCCTGTGCTGAGCCCACCAGACTCCAACGGATAGTTCAAATCCCATGATTACACAGAAGGGGCCCAATAATCACAAACCAAAATGAATATAACTGACTCTAAATAAAAGATTTGTAAGGAAGAGGGTGGGTTATACAGGAAGAGTAGGAATATGGGAAAGTACATGGGAGAGAATGACAAGTATGCATTATTTACATGCATAAAATTGTCAAAGAATA
>NW_008338715.1:5362644-5388035 GCF_000622305.1 Nannospalax galili | reverse complement strand
AATACATTAAAGAGAGAAAGAGGGGAGCGAGAGAAAGAGAAAAAGAGATTTGACATCACTTTTCCACAAGACTTACTGTTGCTGGGAGTTAGTCTTGGTCACTTGTTATGATCATATTTATCATTCAGACATGTTATGCTTGCAATCCAAAGTAACTGAAAGAGAGAATGATTAGGAAGCACCATACATACTGGAGGGAAAGCACAGAGGAATGGAAACAGGGCTCCATTCAAATGCAAATGCCAGCCATATTGCCACATACCTTTAAAAAATTCTGGAATAGTATTTTTTCAAATAATTAGCAATCCTAGCCTCATCAAGTTGGCACATAATTTTTCTATCACAAGTCCTAAGATACTCCAGTAAATATTTGACTTTTTCTTTTCTCTCCTGACTTTTACAATTAGAAGATAATCAAATGATATTCACTTAGGGTCCAAGAAACTAAGAAAATAATGTGTGAAACTTCCTTTTCAAGAACATAAGTAATGGTGACTGGAACCTAACTGCATAGTTATAACAATTCTTTTCTTGTCTGGGATGATTAACTGCAAAATAGTTTTAAAGCAATTAATTTGGCAAGACACGGACAAACACCCATAGTTACTAAACAAAAACGTTTTCCTCCATGTAACTCACTGTTCCTTTGGAGCATAACTAAAACCATGAGCAGTAGCCTGAACACTCGCAGTAGTGTTGCAATTTATACATTTGTCAATTAAATTTTGTTACTTTTGGGGAAAAGTTCCTTACCAGCTCAATCACTTCACGATTCCTCTTTTTCCTATATAGTGTTACCAGAGTTCTCTCTGGGTCTCTTACCTGATCAAACAATATATTTTATGTGAATTTATTATGGTTTATAGCCTCAAGTAGGGGGTAAATGGGGGAACTTACACAAAGACAAGCACTCTTGCACAGAGGCTCAGAGCCTGCCACTTCAGATGCTCCCGCAGCCAGCTGGAGATAGTCTTCCTTAAGTTTCGTCCACACATCTTGGGCCCGCAGTCTCGTCCCAGGTGGGTAAATGCCCCCTCTCCAGTCCATGCCTGTGAGATGATGCGGGAACCATCTTTCTCTCCACACCTACCGCCACTTGTTCCTCCAGGCTTGCTGCTTTGGTCCCAAGATGGCACAGAAAACTCCTCCACAGTCAATTCTCTGCAGCAGGCCCCGTCCCTTGCAGGAATCAGGTACCTGGGAAACAATAGCTTGTTTGAAAGTTAGGTAAATGAAGATTCCAAACCTTTCTGGAAGGTGATACACATGGTGTTTTTAACTCTGAAATATAGATTCTTGAAAGATACCATTTTCTGGGTAGCATGTTTACTGAAAACTCAACTAGGAAACCGTGGAATAAAATCAGCAACTGTTTTCTCTTGTGACATGCAATATGTTATCAATCTCTACTGAGATTTCATTTGTAGTATCTTTTTACATATCTGTTCTTTTTCAATTCTTTGCCTTCCAGTGCGGATGAGACTTAAATATAAGGATGCTTTAGATCTTTAGTCCAACTGAAGTTAAACTAAACATTCAGAAACCTCAGTGAAGGTTTTAGAATTGTCACTGCTTAGAGCATTCACTTGAGAAATTGAACTGACAGCTTAAAGGCTTTTAGAATATTTCTAATGCCACTGTTTCTTTTTTCCAGAGCCTTACTGTTCACTATCATTTACAAAGGTCATTTGAAAAGCTATTTCTAAATAACTTGAAAATTTTAATCATGACAATGTGTCATTAAAACTCTAGTAGTCTGGTAGATTCCAGCTTTTAATTATGTTCATGGGTTCTTATAGATTTGCAGGGAATTTTTTAAACACAGAATGACTTTTCATATATGGGAAAATGCACCATGATGTCTTAAAGACTTTTAAAGTATGATAAATATACAAAGTGATCATTTTTTAAAAAACAATATAGAATAATGTCAATAGGCCTTACTGAATTGCATGTGCTGTTTTTCAAATGAATATTTATTCATGTTTTTGTCAAGTGACAATGTGCAGAAGTTTAGGGGTTAAATTCTCATCTATATACAAATTAAGGATATAATTTACAGGTATATTAAAATGCTTTATTTTATCATCATAGCTAATATTCTTCCTTTATGAAGTATTTCTTTATTACATTTCCTCTAAAATATATCTTCTGCAAAAAATTTATTGTAATTACGAAAGTCACTTATGCATAATACAATCACTCAATATTTGGATTCTACTATAAGTTCTTCCTTCAGTTTTAATATTTTATATTCTAATTTTCCCCTTTTGCTTCATTTTCAGAAAAACAGCTCTTTCATTCAATAATTATTTTGTTATATACTTCTTTTTAAGATGGGAATTTAATTTAATATGTTCTTACTGTAGTATCTTATTATAAAACCAATTTTTCAAATTTTTATATTTAAATGCTTAATTCTTTTAAAACACTACAAATGTCTTAGGTTCTCTAAATTTTTTCTAACTGAACTTAAATATTTCAATGGAAATTAAATAGTAATATTCTATCATGTTAAGACAAAGTAATTTTCTTATCATATTCATTTTAAAGTACATAGACAGACATTCTTTAAAACATTTACTGATGTCTATGTATGGTCTAAGATTAATATCGTGGTCTATATCAATTTATCTGATTGAATTTATAATTTTAGTTTGTAAACTCACCCATGGAAAAACTCAATATACATTTTTTTTGTAATACAGATGGCTTTGTTTTGTTTATATCACAGTCCACAGGGAGTCCTTTTGGAAGTTACTTATTTCAGAACTAATAAGAAATAAGAGCAAGGTGTGTACCCCTTGTGTAATTCATTCATGAAGCAACCACTTATTTATCACACACTTGACCATCTTATGTACTGAGCATACAATGTCCCACCGTACAAGACTTTCACTCTCCCATTGAAGAATGGCAAAATAATCAATAAAACTTCTGATGTGTGTTTTAGTAAAAGGAAAACAGGATAAGGCAATAAGAAGCAACTAGGATATTTGAGAGTCAATGTTTAGCAACGTCTTCTGGAAGAAGTTGCATTTGAGCTGACAATTGTATGACTATCGCAAGATAATTTTATAAAACAGCTTCCTAGAAAGAGAAAGAGTTGAATGTATTTAAAGCTATATGTTGCACACAACTACACGTGTTTGACTTATAGCAGTTGAGGTTTAGAGAATGAAGGCAGGTGAGCTACACACACATCCTTGTTCTACTAACTGAAATGATACATTCTGTCTTCTAAATGCAAGACTTTAAACAGGTAGATATAAAAAAATAAATTCTTACATTATGTCTTTTAGATAATAGAAAATGGAACTGTTTAATAACAAGTGAAGGATAATTGTTTATCTTACTGATCTGGAGAAAAGTTTATAGTCTATTCTTTCAAGCTGAGAGTTTCTTGACCCTGTTCCCAATTGGGATATGTGGATGACTTATGTGTCCAGTGCTATGGAAAAAATCTCCAGTTTGGAAATGGAAGACTTTTCCCTAAATGTAGCTTAGCTTAAATAAAACAAACATCATGACAGAATATTATATAAAATTGGCAGATGTAGCAGAGTGAACAACGCCTAAGACAACATAAAAGATTATTACTGAAAAATTTCCAGCAGAAAAGGCTTAAGAAAAACCACTTCTTATATTTCTAACGTCTGCTCTACAGTAAGCTTATGTTTGTCAACTGGAACGCCCAGGAGAAAAAGAACAGTATTGAACCAAAATATAGCTAAAAGGGGGTTGACTTTCCTTATTGGCAAGATAAAGATTTTACCATGGATGTATTATTCATATGTGTGTCACTGTAGCAGAATATCTGACAGAACTAATTAAAAAGTAAAACGGTTTACTTTGGCTCCCAGTTTCAGAGCTCAGTTCAGGATTGCTTAGCCCTATGCACTTGAGCAAGTTTCTGTGGCAGTGTGAGAATGATATAGAGGAGCACTCTTCTCACTTTGGCAGACAGGAAAACAAGAGCAAATTAGAAGCATTTTAGAAAAATATTTTTACCAAAGATCAATCCTCAGTAAACTGCTTCTGCTTGGCCCCTTCCCCAAAGTTTTCAAGAATCTCCGAAATTCTAAAACAGAAACTGTGGGGAATGGTTAACATGCAGGAAGTAAAACTGAGATTAAACTGTTTAATAATAAAACTACATATTTGCACAAAACTATTAATATTAAAATGTTAACATTCTTTCTTGTATATTTACATAATGAGATTTTTCTTTTTAATTATTTATTTAATAACCACATAATTAGAAGAAGCATTTCATTACAACAGCATTGACATATTCAATAACAATTTCCAGAGCATCCCTTTCAAAATTGGCTGTAAATTTTTAGTTTACAGTTGAGTTAATACAGTTATACAATATTGTACTCAGTATAAACCCTGCAAGACATAAAATTGAATGAGGTTTTAATCTTGAAAAAAAATCTCCATTTCATTTTAAAATACACTTTCATACAAAAAACTCATTTTTAATGCAACTAACACTTAGATGTTTGTAAAAGCATCTCTAATAACTATGTATATATGATTATTACTAGGCACAGTTGGTAATTTTCTGAGCTCCTTGGCACCTGAGCATGGATATAAAGTCATCGGGTAGATTTCGATTATAATGTTTTTCACATCTATTAACATGAAGCACATTTTTATGCTTCTTCCTCAAATATAACTCATTTTTATTGATTTATTTTTGTGTGTATTTCATGCAGAATATCCCAAATAATCTTATTCATCTGTATACCCACATCCCAAGTGGCATTCTCCCATAGCCCCACTTCCCACTGGACCTCATATACTCTGTCATCCCTGTTACTGTGCTCTGTGTTGTCAGTGCCCCAGCTGTTTCCCAGTGCTTGTCCATCCACTGAATCTAGTCAGCCTATCTAGAATTCCTTGTTTTAGGAAGATCAGCTCTACTTCATCTAACAGCAAGCAGTTGCCAATATTCCTTTAGATAAGATTGGATTCTTCTGTTCATTTTCCCAGTTCTATGCTGGGTTACTGTCTGGGAGTCTCTTGGGCCACCCTGGGCAACAACTCAAAGGAAGGCATCTCCTGTCTGGATTGTTTCTTGTTAGGTAGCCTTTAGCTATACATATGATACCAAATGTTGGTGAGGATATGGGCAAATGTGAATGCTCATCCACTGCTGGTGGGATTGCAAATTTGCTCAACCCCTATGGAAAGCAGTCTAGAGAACTCTTAAAAAACTAAAAATGGGGCTGGAGAGATGGCTCAGCAGTTAAGAACACTGTCCTTGCAGAACACCAAGGTTCGAAACCCGGCACCCACATGGCAGCTAACAACTGTCCATAACTGCAGTTCCAGGGGATCTGACAGCCTCTTCTGTCCTCCGTGGGCAATGCATGACACTGATGCACTTACCTACATGTAGACATGACACTCATACACATAAAATAAAAATAAAATTTTTTTGAAAACTACAAATGAATCTATCATCTGACCCAATTATACTCCCAATTATACTTTTGGCAGATACCCAAAGAACTCATCCTATTGCAGAGACACTTGTACATCCATGTTTGTTGCTCCTCTTTTCACAATAGCTAAGAGATAGAAGCTACCTAAGTGTCCCTCAATTGATGAGTGAATAATGAAAATGTGGTTCATTTACATGATAGTTTTGCTCAGCAGTAAAGAAAGATGTAATCATGAAATATGCAGATAAACGGATGGAAATAGAAGCTATTATACTAAGTGAAGTAACACAGACTCAGAAAAACAAACAACATATGTTCTCCCTCATAGGTGGATCCTAGCACCAAATCCTTATAAGTGAGTATGTATTCAGACATAGCTACAGGAACCAGGATAATGAAAAGGAACCAGGGAGGTAAATGAAAAAAAAAAAAAGAGTCTGAAAGAGAAGAACAGTAGGAAGCAGGTTTTAATGAGAGAGATAAGGGTAAAAATGGGGTTATTTTAAGGGGAGAGGGGAAGGAGCATTATACAAGGAACCTTGGGAATAAAGGGAAAGAAAGAGCTCGAGAGAGGTGGGACGATATGAGAAGGGCATTATTAAGGGAGAAATTGGAAAAAAAATGGGGGCACTTTAAATGGGGAAACCATGGTGGAAAGGTTAGACAATGCAAGAGATAAATAATGCCTAGCTAGTTAAAAAAGAAAAAAAAAAAAAACAGAGGGAACCATATTAGTCCAAAAACCTACATACATAGTTATACATACAACTAGCTCAAGGAACATGATATATGTCTTGTCAAGGTTTAACAGCAAACTTTTGGTCTTTACCCAAGCTTTATCTACATAGCACATGGTAATTAAAGTACCAGACTGGTGGAAGTAACCTTCTTGGATGTTTAACAGACATACTTTGAGGACTATACTAATTTGGTCAGAGGGACTTAAAGGACAGTTTTGGCTCCTTGCCCTCCTAGGTCGACTAATTTCCAGGGGACTATGGAGCATTTCTCAAAATGTCCTGTAACTGTGGTGAGTCACCTGTCCTCTAGATCAAGAATGCCGAGGAGACCCAACCAGATGGACTTGAACCAGTGTCCAGTCTACAAAGAGGAGTATCAACTCAGAGGAAACTTCCTCATTCATGCTTTCAAGTGAAGCCAGACATGGTCGAGCAGGACTTTTGACTTATCTTCACATAGATGGAACTGGTAAAAGAAAGGAGCGAAAGGCTCCTCCCAAGCCCATGTGATCCCTGAGGAACAGATCCTCAAATGACCTTAAGAGTAAAAATAAATTAGTTTTTCTGAACCAACTACAAGGTCTTAAATGCCCCAGAGTAAAGTATAACCAAAGATTAAAGGGATCCATGTGTATAGCATGAGATTTTTATCTCATAGAATAAGGAACAATTGTAAGATATCTCTTTTGTAACTACATGATGATATATCTCAAGAAACTTCACTTGGAGGATCAGGTTTAAATGGGTTATGTTATATGGATTATCCCTGAATAGGACACTTATTTCAACCCTCTTTCTCCCAGGGTTCAGAGACCATTGGGTGGCAAGATTGTAAGAGCCAGAGGGAGTAGATGACCATATGAAAAGAGTCCTTCAGACAGCAGGTCAGTTACTCAAATGAACTAACTGCAATGGTGACAGTATGCACAAGCCCTGCAAACTCACATCAGACACAAATCCCAGCACAGTCATGGGGAAATGAGTAGGAATTTCCAGCCAAACCTAAGGAATTTTTGGCAACTGATCGCTGCTGGGAAGGGGAAAGACAGTGTCTTCCAGGCTCTGGACCCTTGGTGGGTCCAGTGGATAGACACACATTGAAGGACATTTGGGGACACAAATCAAACTCTATAGGCTGTATATTAAATTGGGCAGGAAACAATGGGGGAGGTGCAGATAGGGTATAAGTACCATCAAACCATATTGCATGATAATATCAAAATTCAATATAAAAGTCAAAATTATTTTAAAAACTTACCCTTTAAAAGAAAAATATTTTAGCACATTTTATATATTTATTTTGGAGGGGATCTGGTGGTACATGTAAGCCATGGTGCACCTGTGGAAATCAGAAGAAAATTTTGTGAAATCAGTTCTCTCCTTCTACAACATAGTTCCTTGGAATTGAACTCAGGTCATTAGGCTTTCAACCAGTAGTGTTACCTTCTGAGAATTCTTGCTACCTCAATATTTTAAAAAGGTGATTAACTTGGTGATTCCCAGTTATTCACTGTTTAATAGTAACTTCTTTTTAAAATAATGCATTGCATAATCATGCCAGAGAGTAATACATTCCTATACCATGATCTAATTATAAAGGAACCTGCTCAAAAATATAACTGGGGAGATGGCTGAGGAGACAGCTCAGTAAGTAAGAATAATTATGAGGCTTTCATGAAGACCTGAGCTCAGATCTCCAGAAACATGGAAAAAAAATGGAAGTGGCCATGTGCTCTTGTAACACCAGCACTAATAGAGTGTGGAGATGAGAGAATTGCTGGGCTTTCCTGACTAAAGTCTGGCTCCAGGTACCATGAGAAGAACTGGCTCAAAAGAATCAGGTGGAGAAAGATAAAACAAGAGGTCTGACATCCTCCTCTCTGTTCATGGTTGTGAGAACCTGGACACATACTGTTCATGGACCACACACACACACACACACACACACACACACACAACCTGGGACTCTGAAATGTAACTTCCTGTATGTGAATCCTGCTTTCCTGATTTCCAACAGTCTATTTGTGTTTTTGTGCTGATTTTATATTTCACTGTGACTCAGCATTCTCATTTAGACATTCACAATGTTAGTAATTTTAAAAATAATTTAATTTTATGCGTATGCATGTATTTTCTGCACATAGGTTAAGTGCACTGGTGCCGTGCAATGCCCACAGAGGTCAGAAGAGGCTGTCAGATCCCCTGAGACTGGAGCTATGGACAGTTGTTAGCTGCCATTGGGTGCTGGGATTTGAACCCGGGTCTTCTGCAGAACAACCAGTATTCTTAACTGCTGAGCCATCTATCCAGCCTAAAGTAAATTTAAATAAATAAATGTCATGAGTGTCAATTATAAGTCATCACTGAGTACTAAGTAGATTGTTGAAGTTCATAGTATCATAGTAGTTACAATATATCTTGTATTTGTCTATATTCTTTGAAAGAAAGGAATTGCCTAAAGTATTCTTTTTCTGCTGGCCTTAAATGAAATTGTATAATTCAATTGAATAAATGTCAAATTTTGATAATGTAAAGCCCATATTCCATATGTGCAGACTAATAAATTCTGTTGTGGATTTTTTTTTCTTGACACAAGGTCTCATGTATCCCAATGTAGCTTCTAACTCATATGTAGCCAAAGATGGCTTTGAACTTCCAGTCTTCTGCTTTCACCTCCTGAATGTTGGAATTACAGGTATGAATCACCATATCCAGTGCATATGTTACATTACTAGGCAGGCACCCTACTAGCTAAGCTCTACCATAGCCACAATTTGTGGAATGTTTGAAACATTCTTTTTTAATTTATACTTCCCATTTTCTGTCATTAATAACAATATAAGCTAGAAGCTATAATTTAAAATAACATAGTAACTCCAAATATTGAGTATACTACCTATAAAAAGTAGATCATTTTTTGCCAACCATTCTTCATTTCATTATATGTCAGTGAAAGTTAGACTTGTCATTTCAGGAGATTGCAAATGTAAGTAATTAAATGATATGGATAAGTGAAATACTTGCACTTGTCTCACAAGGGCAGAAACTATGCCTGTGTCTTTAATAACAAAACCAGGCAGTGAGAAACAGAAGAATCAAAATAAATTCTTCTACTAGTTGATAATAAAAGATAAATCTTTCTCAGATATATTACCACCTGTAGGAATGACTTTCATAAGATGGACAGAATCTGAACTAATGGCTTTTAAGAAACCTTGGCAAACTCAGTGAACCATATGTCATGTGACCTGGGTATTTCCTGTGAGCCTCAATTTGATACTCTACCCAAAAATATAATGAATGAATGTGGTGTTCTTGGGAATTAACATACCAAAACATTGAAGGACAGTGAGTTCATCTTCACTGAACAAAGTGAAGACTGAGAAGGGCCCTTGAAATTGGGTGATGAGATATTCTAGAACTAGGGATGAAAAGTAAGGATAGTTTATTAAGATAGGGGTGGAGGCAAACTTATACTTCCCCAGTGAAGCCCTAGAAACCTGTTTGAATAAAAGCGTGAATGAGGCTTGACTCAGAAGCACAGTTCCAGGAGACAGACTGTTCCAAGAGATATCTGAGGGAACAGGTGTAGTCCGAGTCCGGGCCCACTCTTAAAGACTAAATTTAAGTGTCAGGCTTTGTTTGGGGGGTTACTGTAATGTGAGTATAATAATGCCACAATCACCCAATGGTCTTCAGTCAGTTTTTTTTAATCAAAACTTGGGAAGATCTCATGAAAAAATCCATCCACTTTTCATTTATGACAGAATATCCTAGATACTTTTCTAAAATAGAATTATATTTTTATATTTTTAATTTTGCATTTTAATGCAAAAGAAAGCCTACACTATTCCAAAAATGGTCAAAAACCGAATGAAGAATAAGCTGAGTATCTTAACTGCTGCCAATCTTTTATTCCAGTATATAAATAGGCTTGAGTCCATTTTTATTGGAATTTTTGTAATAATGTTATTACAGCAATATTAAATACTTCAAATTAACATTGATATTATATTTGATACTCAAAATTATAATTCACTGGAGAAACTAATATGGTACAAATTTAAGTGTTCTGAAATCTATACAACATGCTCCTGGAATTCCACAGGAAAATGCTGAGAGCCATATTCCAACTACTCTGAAACTTAATTGACTCCTTATGTTGGAGACCAAGTGTAATTTGTTATTTTCTTTAATTTTTGATAAGAAATGCATATAAAGTTCCTTGTACATTGTTGTCACAAAAAATGAGAAGATATCACTAAAAATTATATATATGACAATATGGGGAATTGATAATATTTAATTAATTTAAGATTAAACAATGGAAATATTTCATAAACCACATCAAGGGAAAACAAAAGATAATATTTAATGGTACTCTTCTTTATTATTTAATTCTATCTTTAGTCCTAATCTCTATTATTTTTTGTTCTGTAATGATTCTGCATGGATCCAAAAAAAGGTAAGTTCCTGTTTATTGCTACTACATAGTACCTTGATAAAGAAGAATAAAACTAAATCTCCTGACATACACACACACACACACACACACACACACACACACACACACACACACACACACACACACACACACACACACACACACACACACACAATGAAGATTACAGAAACTGACCACAATTCCAGTCACTCAGTGAGATGAAGATAGCAGTGGTGGCAATCATAATCAGTTCACTACAGGAAAGAAGATTCTGAGCAATCTCCTCAATTCTAGCTCTATCTGCATGAATTTAAAAAGCTCAACCGAAAGACTCCTAATTTATCTGGGAAAATATATGTAAAAATAAATGTGCTTATTGAAATGATTTTTTTTCTAGTCTTAACTTTATATGTTTTCTCATTGAAGTAAAGGATATTAAGTGCCAACCTATGAAGTTAGGCTGCAAAACAATTGTTTTCATATGACATGAAATGTCATTCCTGACTGCCTTTTAAAGCAGATTAAACTCTAAATTGGTATATGATAATTAGATGTGGCTGTGCAAAAAATTCAAAGCAATTGCCTACTTTTAACATTACAGAAGATTTTTTTTAAAACATAAAGTAGTACAATGACTGTCTAGAATCTTCTAGCAATATACAGTTCCATGACATGACTTACTCCACAAATATACACAATAGCAGCAAGTAGCAGAATTGCAGCCAAAATCACTGAAAGAAAACTCCAAAGATCAACAAAAAAACCAGCACATATTATTTTAAAGCTCTGAAACTAATGTGGCTGCATTAAGAAAGGACAGGAAACACCTTTTTTCCATCAAAGCATGCCCAATAATATGATCAACTCAGAACTAATAAAAGAGGAGGATTACAACACCCCCATCATCACCACCACGGACACCTCCAGTTCCTTTCTCCTGGAAACTCCTAAAGTCTTCATACTATATAATATTCTTGAAGGAACCCCTCTGAGTCCAGGGGTTGAGATACACCAAAGAAAGCTAATATGTATCCAATTCCGTCAATGGCTCATGATGTTCATCCATAGTTTTGGTAATAGAAATGCTACTTGATTGTTTGAAAGTCAAATAGCTTTTGCATTCTCCATCACTGAGGTTTTTTCCAATGCTCCTTGGACATCTTCTTAATAGTGTGAATCCCTAAACAGAGTATTTACTATATCATAACCCAAGGTAGAAGCTAATGAGGAGCTGGTTGATCCACCCCATGTCAATCACTGTTGCATCCCGACCCCCAAGGGTAATTTAAAGTGGTTGCTCTACTAGGGATTTCAGGCCTGATATATTTTAGAGCAGCTATGATTCTTGACACCACATATGTGGCATCATCCCATTCTCAAGAAATATCATTCCTCCTGAACACTTGCACAACAGGGAAGTTGTGACCTCTGTCATCAGAACTGATGCAGTGACACTTAATGATTTCACATTCTCAATAAACTGTTCCAGTTGAACTCTCCAATACCACCAAAAATATGTTTCCCCATCCTCAGTGACCAAGAGGCTCTATAAATGCCTTCTGGTGCTGAGCAAGTACAGGGTTATCATATTCCAGAGAGTCAGGCACAACAGAACGTGAGACATCCAGCCTTCCAGAAGGAAGTAACCCTAAAGAGATTGATTTTTTATAAACTATATAAAAGGAATTCAAAATAATGATCTTAGAAAACTTTGAGTTTACAAAGAATTTAGATAGACAATTCAAAAACTCAGGTAAACAATTTAGGATATAAATGAGAAATTCAAATACAAGTATATCATATCCTAGAAGAATCTGAACAATGAAATAAAAAAAGAAGACTTCAACAGCAGGCTAAGTCATGCATAATAAAAAACATGTGAATTTGAAAATGGATGTTCTGAAATGACTCTGTCAGAGGAAATAAACATGAAACAGAATGAAAGCATCCTGGAAGACTTACAGGATACCTGAAGTGGGCAAACGTTTGCCTAATGAGTTAAAGGGAAAGGCAGGACTGAGAAAGTAATAAAATGTTTATTTGATGAAATAATTGCTGAAAACTTCCACAGTCTTGAAAAAACAGACACATTTAGGTTCATGACACTTAAATCAACAAATGAATAGATTTTAAAAAGACTTTTGCCAAGCATGTTATTGTCAAACTGTCAAAAGACCAAGAGTAAGATTTTAAAGTAGCAAGAGAAAACATCATAAAAGAGAATCTTCATTATACTCTTGATTTCTCAACAGAAACCAGCCAAGTCAGGAGGGAACAGGTTGATATATTCAATATGGAGAAAAAAAAGAACATTCTAACAATCAATAGTATGCTGTCTTTAAATGAAATATAGTCTTCCCTGGACACAATGCAGAAATTCACTACTAGACTTTTCTATAAGAAATGCCTAATGGAGTTCAGCAAGTGGGAGAAGAGGGTGATGTTTATTGTCATGTACATTACATGCTTATGGATAGACAAACTAGTTGGTAAAAATGTCATATTACTCAAAGCAATCCTAGATTCAATGCAATGTCAAATCCTAATACCATTCTTCCCAGAAATAAGAAAAAGTATCCTAAAATTCATATGCAAACAAAAATTCCAAGACCCAAATTACTACTAAAAATGAGGTTAAAGAAATCACAATTTGTAATTTAAAAATATATTACCAAATGACAATAGTTAAAGTATTGTTATATTAACATATGGAAAAACACACTGACCAATGGAACAGAAAAGACAGTCTAGGAATAAATCCAAATATACACAGGACAGCTAATCTTTGACTATGGCACCAAGAGGCACAATGGTATTGGGGATATTGTATTTCCACATGCAAGGAATAACACTGACCCTATATTACACTCATTTCATTAGATAAAATATCTTAATATGGGGCCAGAAACTCTGCCACTCTCAGAAGGAAATATTTGTTCCACTTTTTAAACTTTTAAAATATATTTATTTATATTTTATGTGTTTGAATGTTTGCCTACATGTACATAGATGTGCCATGTGTGTGCCATACCTGTGGAGTCCAGAAGAGGGCATCAGATCACCTGGGACTTGAGTTACAGACAGTTGTTACCTGCCATGTGAGTTCTGGGAGCCTAACCAGATTATTTGCAAAAACAGTCAGTGCTCTAAACAATTGAGCAGTCTCTCCAACCTTGTTCCTCTCAGAATCTTTTTAATATCTATATGTACCCCCATAACATTATGTTAGAGAAACAATAAATTATGTTTTTTAAAATAAGGAAAATAAACAAATAAATAAATAAATAAATAAATAGCACACATTTATATATGGGCTTTTTGGTAACTTAGAGAGATTAAAAGTTCTAGTAAAACTTATCTTCCAAAACAAATATTCATTTCCTAGTTTGCTATTATTCTCATTGGAAAGACTGTAAAGCAAAATCTAATATAAAAAAGTAGCTCAATTGAACAAGAACAGATGTTAGGTGATTTTTTTTCAGGCTTGTTTTTTAGTTAGTTTGCTTGTTTGTTTGTTTGCTTAACGTTGGCAGCTGTCACTGTGAACTGAAAAAATCAGAAAATGATTTGAATGACACATGCTTCAAACAAAAACCTAGATATTATCATTCTAGATGTTGTCTCTAATTTGTGGTAGAATATGCAACAGCAGTTTGATGTTTAATCTTCAAGAAGTTGTGCATTTGACAGGAGGTCTTTGGCTGCGAAGTTCAATCATTTATTTTTAACAACTAAAGAGTGCATACACCAGGAAGAACTCAGATTTCTTGTATGGACATCAGCCCTCTTCTGCTCCCATAGCAAAACTGAACTCATAGGATTCAAGTATTTCAGCATTAGTGAACTGTTAAATCATAGAAAGATTTTCTTATATATTTCTTTGTTTCAGTCAAAGTACAAGGTTGATTATTATCAGTTGTTTAAGTACAGTGACCTTAAAACTGACTTGGTGACTAGTGTAACCACTGTATGCAAGATTTTATTAAAATTATTTTCTGGTTTAGAAAACAGATGAAATATATTGATTCCTTTATCCTACAAGAAATTCACTTTTTTCTAATAAAAAAAAATTCTCAACCCCCACACCTAAGAGGCTGAGAGAGGAGGACTGTGGCAAATTCAAACCCAGTCTGGGTTGCATAGGTGTCTGCTGATTTTGCCAATGTAGTCCCAAATCACATGTTTATTCCTAATATATTTGGCAGCCCAGGCAATGATTAATTTTTAAAATATTTTTAACTAAAATTCACTTTTTTCTAATAAAAAAAAATTCTCAACCCCCACACCTAAGAGGCTGAGAGAGGAGGACTGTGGCAAATTCAAACCCAGTCTGGGTTGCATAGTTGTCTGCTGATTTTGCCAATGTAGTCCCAAATCACATGTTTATTCCTAATATATTTGGCAGCCCAGGCAATGATTAATTTTTAAAATATTTTTAACTAATTAATCAGCCTCAAAAAAAAAAAAAACCTGGGTCTTGGTACTCTGGTACTTGCTGTTCAGTAATGTACTTCCCTGGGTCTCTGGATTAGAATCTGACCACTATCCTTGCATAGGAAGTTAAGTCCCATGGCTCTAAATCACCTCCATATGGATGACTGAGATAAACTCCGGGTTTAATGAATACATCTATGACAATTCCAGGGCCATTCCTCAGCCAGTCAGGTGAGTTTTTCCATATATCCTAACAAGTAGCCCTAGCATGCCTTAAATCACAAACATTATTCTTTTTTTAAATTTTTTTCATAACCATTATTCTTAATATAAAAGCACCTCCAAATATACTCCTGAATTCCTAACTTCCCCAAAAGCGAGGTCCCCAGTCTAAAAGGGTGCTGAAATTACACTATCATTAATTTATATTCTTGGAGGAAGAATGAGACCAGTGGCTCCCCATAGCCCTGCTTCTCCTTTAAATAGTACCATCACATTCAGTTATCCATTAATGGCTTTACAAAATACCGTATTATTTTGATCTTAAGAAAACTAGCCCAATTATTTTCTCCAGATGCATATGGGATTTTCACATGTGTCTGGGACTGAGGTTTTGGAGTTTCATAATTTGATAGTATAAATATTATTGCTCTGAACATTAGAAAAGAACTTAATGTAATATAGCTTATAAACAGTAAACCCAGACTTAGTGCTCAGTCTCATGACACCAGGAACTTTAATGCTTATGTTGATATTACATCATGTATTCTTTCTTCTATCCATCAGGCTTGCTAAATATACTGGATGAACTTGCACTGAAGGACATTTGGATACAAACACTTGACCAGATAGGACTTAACATATATGACAGAATGTATGAAACATGGTAGGGGGGAATCTGGGGATGTGCATGGGGGAAAGGGTCTAAATTTGATTGATATATATTATAAAAACTTTAAAACATTTTTAAAAATATAAACTCTAGCAATCATTACTGTTAAATAGATTCAATTCTGTTACCACAGTTCTTATTTCAGCACATTTGAACTCTTCAACCTGACACTCTGTATTTACTCTTTGTCTTAGTCTTTCAGTTCTTTTAAGAGCTTGATACAGGAACTGAAATGTTAGGGCGTTTAAGTATAAATCTTGTCTTAATCCATTTGGACGTTGTAACAAGTTACAAGGATGTTGACTTCTGTTGGAGCCAAATCTAAATCAGCATATCCGGCAGGTAGGTGGTAGTGTCTTCTACACTTTTCCAGCTCTGGGTCAAGTTATATACAGAGTAGGAAAATAATTCAATAACAGGACTGTTAATATTAAATAACAGTTCTAAATAAATATGTTCTAAATATTGCTATTATTTTTATTCTTACTGATTCTGAATACAGGTCTTTGACTGGATCTACTGTTATGTTCTCTTCTCTCACATTTCTTTGCTTTCTCTTTGTTTCTGTCTCAATATAACTCATAATATGAATCTACATATGACTTATGTATATCCAGTCAGGCCAGGATGATTTTTCCCTCAGTTTCTGAAATTTATTTCTAGAAGATTTTTATCTTACTTACAGACATTCCTTAGAATTAATATCTAATTTCAGGGGCTGGAGAGATGGCTCAGCAATTAGGAGCATTGACTGCCCTTGCAGAGGACCTGGGTTCAATTCACAGCAACCACATGGCAGGTAACCACCATCCTTAGCTCCAGTTCCAAGGGATCTGACACCTTCTTCTGACATGCACAGGTATTTACAATACAAGTGCACTTACATGCAGGCAACACACTCATACACATAAAAAAATAAAATAAAGTCTTTAATATTGAATTTTAGAAGCACTCTAATAGTGTGAACTTAAATAAGAAGCTCTGAAAGGTAAAAATTGTCATTGCACCTTTAGTCCTCATGTCAGAACATAGTACAAAGTCATACTTAGGAAGTGCACTAAATATGTAATTCCCTATATTGTGTAAGTAAGTAACCAGCAGAGAAAATTTTGAAGTAATAAGTTAACTAAGGTCGTGTTTTTAATCTACATTTACTATGATTAATACATTGGTTATTTTACTATGCTGCTGTCTGTAAACACTACCAAAGCATCTATAATAGTCATTATAGGGAAATCACAAAATCTAATTTCAGTTCACTTCAGTTGTGTCCAGCTACTTTTATTAGAATATACTGAACCTGATCTTCCATCATATCATGACCCTACTGCTAAGGTTGATAAATTTGTCTGATATGTAATTTGTTTAAAAGTTAAACCAATGTAATAATATTAAATTCTTTTTTCCATTATTTGAACACGTTGAGTTTGTCCCAGATGGATGAATGTGGTGCAATATAAAACTCCTTGTAACAAATTAACAGAGTAGAAACATTCCATCTGTGGTGTTCAGAGGTACAGCCTCTGGCAGATAATGGGGATAAGATGAGGACATTAGAATTCAGCACCTATGACTTGTGTTACAAGGGTGCATCCATATGCCTATGTGGTGCCACAATAAGCCTAGTACCACCTACCCCAGTTTTCAATAAATAATACTGAGCCTCATCAGGATAGCTGGTTCTGAGCATACTTCTTCCAGTCCTCTTCTGACTCAGGTTGAATTCCATGACAACACAGAGAAGCTTGAAACAGAGTTCTCAGAGTTCCATTTAAAGAGGAGTCAAATTTTCAAAGTGACCACATGTGGCCCCCATTCCTACCTCATTTCTCCAAACATACTTTGTTCTTTTCCATCCAGGTTCAGAAGAGTAGATCCTGGGCATCCGCCTAGTAGATTCAATCTGTTTCTTTTTTTTTCTCTCAATTTTGTGGTATTTATCAGAAACAGAAATAATTGAACCTCTTTGAATGTCAAGTACATTTCCCTGTTTGCACACACTAGCTAAGCGTTAAGTCCAAAGTGTTTTCTATATCAACCTCTGTATATGTAATACTACAAACTAAATGATAAATGAAATCCTAAGTGATAATTGAGATAATAAATCAGAATACATATTTTGAGAAGTCTTCCATTACAGTACATTCTTTGAAAAATTGTCCAATGGCATAAGCCTTTTTAAGAATGTATAAAGATAAAAATTATTAAACATTAGTAACACAATTATCCAATTCCATAGTCTCTCTGACACAGGTTTTAATTCTTTGCCTTCTCTTCAGAAATTCTCCATCCTCCAAAGATGGAGTAGCTTAACATGTCACATATAAAGTTAATTTTAATATCACTGTCAAATCTATTAATAATTTTTATTAAACATTTAAAAAACTGTTTTATACTTAATTAAAATGACTATGACTAAAGTTCCATAATGTTATGCTACTTTTTATATTTACTAAAGCATTTTTCATATATATTGCCCTTAAAGTGTTATTTAAACTTATAACTATATCAGCTATTAAAACCACTTCAACATTTTTACTATTCATTCATCAGTTGAAGGACACTGATGTTGCTTCCATTTCTTAGCTATTGTGAAAAGAGCAGCAAAAAGTATCTCTGCAGTGGGATGAGTCCTTTGAGTATATGCCAAGATAAGGTGCAGGAAAAGACTTCCTAAATTGGACATCAGTAGCTCAGGAATTAAGGTCAACCATTGTGCTGGACAGCTTTAGTGTCAACTTGACACCCTGCGTTGAGGGGGCCTCAATTGGGGAATTTCTTTCATTGGACTGACCTGTGGCCATGTCCATGGGGCACCTTCTTGATTGTTAAGTGATATGGGAGGGCCCAGCCCACTGTGGGTGGTGCCACCTCTGGGCAGGTGGGCCTGTGTTGCATAGAAAACAGGCTGAGCAGGGGCCAGGGGAGCAAGCCAGTAAGCAGTGTTCCTCCGTGGCCTGTGCTCCAGCTCCTGCTTCCAGGTTCCTGCCCTGAGCTCCTACCTTGGGCTCCCTGACGAAATGTGACCTGAGAGATGTAAGATAAATAAACCCTTTTCTCTCCAAGTTGGTTGTGTTCAGAGTGTTTTGTCACTGAAATGAGGAAACAAACTAGGACAATCATCAACAAGTGAGACCTCATTAAAGTAAAAATCATCTATATAGAAAAAGAGGCAACCAAGAAAGTGATGAGAAAACCCACAGAGTGGGAGAAAATGTTCAGCTACACATACAGAGGATTATATTCAGAATATATAAATAACTCAGAAAACCAAGATTCAGGAAAACAAATGAGCCTATAAAAAGATGAGTTAAGGATCTGAACAGAAAGTTCTCAAAAGAAGAAATAAATACAACCAAGAGACACCTTAGATTGTGTTTAACAACTTCAGTAATTAAGGAAATGTGAATTAAAACCACTTTAAGGTTTGACATTATGCCAATCATACCGGCTAATATAAAGCAAACAAATAATTGCAAATGCTGGAGAGAATGTGGAAAAAAGGCATAACCTAGTCAAAGAACTATTGGCAACTGATTACTGCTGGATGAGGAAGAGTTTATCTTCTTTAAGGCAGAGGCTCTAGATAGGCTGACTAGACCCCAGTGGATGAATTTGCATTGAGGCAACATCTGGGTACACTAACTTGACTGGATAAGCCTTAACATAAATGACAGGATGCATGAAATTTGGTGTTTCAGGGGGCAGAGAATTATGGGAGAGTGCAGATGGGGGAGAGAGTATAAAGATGATTGAGCAGTCTCTAATTCCCCCAAAACAGCCAGTTGTGGCCTCTGTGTGCATCACACTCTGTTGCATCAGGAAGCGTCAGTGGTGAGAGTTGAGGGATGCACCTCCTGTTCTGTGTTCCATGAGCCTTAGGTGTAGACTGTAGATATGCCACCAAAGGCTGCACTTCTCTCAGACTTACAACCACTGTGTGTGACAAGTTGTGGAACTATATAATAGCCTGAAGTGTGCCTCCACAGATAGGACTCCTACATTACACCCCACTGGTGGTCACTGCCAGTGGCGGCTGCTTCTCCATTCTCACGGGTGCCACTCCTTCGTTCTCATGGGTGTTGAGGCTGCTCCTCTGCTTGCCCTGGGCTGAGTCCTCTCTTCTGCCTGCCCTGGGCTGAGGCCGCTCTTCTGCTTGCCCAGGTTGCCTCCCGTCATCACTGCTTCTACCTGGTCCCGGACCCCAGGAATGGTGAGGAGACTGTGTCAGCAGAGCCACACTCAGACACAGGAGACCAGGTTCAGTGACACAGATCTGGTTTATTGCAGGAAGGCACCACCTTATATATGGGTAGTTGTCCTATCACAGTACAGCAAGTAGGATACCTTCTTACTGTAACAGTGTCCTATTAGCATAACAGACTTAGCGTCCTATCACAGAATAGCAGCTAGCATGCCTCATTAGCACACTGGGTTTCAGATTACAAAGCCTGGATTCCTGGAAATCACGTGACCCTGACTGTTGCAATATCTAAGTGTTGCAATTTTGGATTCCAAGGGTGGTGATTAGGGAATGGCAAGCTCTAGGCATCAGTCTCATGATCTGCCAATGGGAGCAAATGTCACAAGGCATTCCTTGTGGCTCCAGCGGTCGGTCCATTGCCTCAGGCCTGCTGTATGGCTGTCAATAAGACTTTCACCCTAGGCTCAAGCCTGTCTCCCACATCTCCCCCATTTTTTTATTTTGAGGTGAGTGTGTAGTTTAGAATATATAGCATATTGATATCAGTCCAGATACA
Source organism: Nannospalax galili (assembly GCF_000622305.1). Lineage (NCBI taxonomy): Eukaryota > Metazoa > Chordata > Mammalia > Rodentia > Spalacidae > Nannospalax > Nannospalax galili. The sequence continues at coordinate 5,367,309 of NW_008338715.1, read as the reverse complement.
TGAAGGCAAAGTAGAATGGCTCAGGGGGTCATTGTATCAAGAGCTCCCTCCCTCAAGATGGTAAGCTTTCTTAAGAGTAGGTTGTGCCAACTCCATGCCAACCAGTGGGAGTCGAGATTCTTTGCCTCAGCATTGTTGTCCCCACCTCAAGGGTCACCCAGCATAGTGGACTGTGCCTGTTTTAAGTTGTCCCGTCTGGATCTTACCCATCATTGACTACCAGCCCTCGAATGGTGGTCCCTTTGTGTGGTTTGGCAGAGAGAGAGGTAGTACATCAAGTATTGACTTGTTTAAAGGCCTCCTCAGGGGTCAAGAATTCATTGAAAACCGTCAGAGGCCAATTATAGGTTGGTAAGGGCAAGGAACAGTGGGTCCTTATTTGCAGAGACATGCCTGGCAAGATCTGGAGGCAGGGTGCCAGCCAAGTGAACTAGAGAAATATGAGTTTTAACAAAATTAAGGAGACCCTTGACAATACAGGATCCAAATATCAGGAGATGCCAGTAATGGCTATAGTCTCTGCTTGTGAAGTGAGATACCCAAGGTCGTCCCACGTTATTGGGTATGCTGTTGGAGCAGGTTGCTTTCGTGGTTTGCAATGCCAGGTCAGTGTCTCAGTGGTTGAAAGGTGTACGGTTTCCTCCAGGGTCAGGGGTGCCATCTCTGGGGTCAGTGGTTGAGGAGGGAGGTTTTCTGTTGCAGGCAATTCTGATGTTCCTTGCTGGGATCCAAATGGGGGCTGGAACATTATCCAGAAAGACACAAGCATAGCCTCGCCCTTGCATTAACAACAGATGCCAATAATATGATGGATGTATTTTAGCTTGCCAAAGGAAGGGAAGTGAGTGACGTGCATCTGCCAGATCTTGTTAGGACAGGTGCAAGACCAATGACCCTGTCCTCCACAAGGCAAACATTTGCCCTTGTCTGCCCAGCCTGTTGCTGGTGAGCAGCCAGTGCCTCAGCAAGAACTGTGGCATGAACTCGAGTGGTCCCCACATCCCAACAGGCCAGAATCCATTCAGAGAAATCCCTGGTTCTGACGGGTCCTTTGTGGGCACCTTTCAACGAAGTCAGAGAAAGGCTCACCTGGTTTTTGTAATAACCTGGTTAATTTGATATCATCACGAGTCGGCATACTTCAGAAAGCATGGAGTACGCAAAGCTGCACTTGTTCAAAGTAGCAAGGATGTCCCTGTGCCTGGGCTTGTGGGGTTTCAAAAGTGCCATGCCCTACCAAGGTGTCAAACCCAATGTTTTGAACATTGGCATTTCTATTGTGCTCTGCCGTTTGTTCACATTTGTCCTGATAAGCAGCCTTCCATAAGAGAAAATAACCTCCCTCTAGACAAACATGTGCAATTTTCTGCCAGTCATAGGGGGTATTGGCCGCATGGCTGATTGTATCTAATAGCTGACCAAACCAAGGGCAATGAATGCCATCCTCAATGGCTGCCTCACACAGCTTTTTTAAAGTATCATGAGAATATAGATCCCAGACATTAGGGTTCTGTACTCCCTGATTGACAGTAACCAGGAAAAACTGTGGAAAATCACCCACTGTATCATAGGAGAGGGGCCTAGGTGGGAGGGACTTCCAGTCCTCCTCTGGAAGAGAGGGGTAGATGGACTGGGGGGAAACTTCCTTAAAGTTAGTGCAAGATGGCAGAAAGTAGCCATCACACCATAATGGCGAAGCGGAGGCTGCCTTAACTTCCCGTTTTTCATCAAAGACAATACAAGATGGCAGAGGGTAGTCACAGACCTGTAATGGTGGGGCAGGGGCAATCATGACTTCATGTTTTTCATCAAGGGGACCCTCGGACCTTAATTCTTCATTCTTTACCTCATTATCAGCAGTCATCATTTCCGCATCAGAAGAGAAATCAGTTAGTTTTGTTTTGACTGGAAATGGCTGGGACAGGCCGTCCCCACTATCCTGTTGCTTTATTTGTTTATCTATGTTTTTTAGTATGGGATTATTCTGCTCAGGGGCATCAGATGGAACTCCCTGAAGTGAGGCCAGAATGGCAGTCCAATGGTGTAGAATGGATGCCCCTCCCTGATGTCTCTCTTTCTGGTTATGAATAGCACACAAGCCCATTGCTCCAGGTCCCAACAGCAGGAATCTGTACACCAAGGAGCAAGAGTTAGCACCTCATCTAATACCTTAGTTACTTCCTTCTCTGTTATCCTAATTTACCTACTCCTGAGGAGTGAAACCAGTGCAACCACGGGGGGCCGGCAGCAGCTGGATGACTATTCCCCACACTGAAGGTCACACACCCTGTAAGACATACCCAGAAGGACTCAGCAGCTGTTTAGGAAGATGATCGGCAGAGACAGGACCGACACACCAAACTGAAGACTGCAAGCCAGAAGAGGAAGCACAGGAGAATGAAAGCGGTGAGTGCCCATGGAAGAATCACTGGCAAAGGGGGCATCCAATGCCCAAAGTGTTACAGCCCGTGTTACAGGCTCATGGGGTTGGGCTTTTCGAGCTCCACATTGGGTGCCAGCTGCAGTCACACCAGCGGCAGCCACTCCTCTGTTCTCACAGTGGCCGCTCCTTCATTCTCACAGGCATCAAAGCTGCTCCTCTACTCACCCTGGGCTGAGGCCTCTCTTCTGCCTTCTCTGGGCTGAGGCTGCTCCTCTGCACACCTGGGATGCCTCCTGTCAATGCTGCTTCTGCTTGGTCCCGGACCCCAGGGCTGGTGAGGAGACTGTGTCAGTGGGGCCACATTCAGACACAGCAGACCAGACTCAGTGACACAGATCTGGTTTATTGCAGGAAGGCACCACCTTATATACAGGTAGTTGTCCTATCACAGTACAGCAAGTAGGATGCCTTATTAGCATAACAGACAGCGTCCTATTAGTATAACAGACAGCATCCTATCACAGAATAACAGCTAGGATGCCTCATTAGCATACTGGGTTTCAGATTACAGAGCCTGGATTCCTTGAAAGCACATGGCCCTGACTGTTACAATATTTAAGTGTTGCAATTTTGGATTCCAAGGGCAGTAATTAGGGAGGGGGGAGCTCTAGGCATCAGTAGCATGATCTGCTAATGGGAGCAAATGTCACAAGGCGTTCCTTGTGGCTCCAGTGGTTGGGCTGTTACCTCGGGCTTGCTGTATGGCTGTCAATAAGACTTTCACCCTAGGCTCAAGCCTGTCTCCCACACTCACCTACCCACAGCTCAGGGGCCTTTACTGAAGAGTGGGCAGAAAGATTGTAAGAGCCAGAGTTGGTCCATGAACATAGGGAAACAGAAGTTTTCAGGCCAGTGGAAGTTTGCTCATGTGAACTTAGAGATGGCATCCTGCACATGACCCATGCCAACTCAGTCAGACAAGGGTCGAGAGTGGAGGGAGGGAAACAAGCGGCATTGTAAACATAGCCTGGGAGCTGTTGGCAACTGATTATCACTGGGTAAGGGAGAGTAGATATTCCTTAAGATCTCTAGATACACTGAGTAGACACTAGTGGATGAGTTTGCACGGAAGGACATCTGGTTACAAATGCTTGACCAGTTAGTATATGACATCTATGACAGAATGTGTGGGGTCTGGGGCGGGGGGATGCAGGATGAGGTCTAAATTTGATTAAGAACTATTGTGTGAAATGCAAAAAAATGAAAAATATTTTAATATGATTTAGATGTTTTGTATGAAATTTCAATAAAAATTATGTAAAGTCTCCTGGCCTGCTCTCCTGCCCTCAGGCCTCTCTTGTGGGAAGTCTATCACGCAGCCCTCCGAGACTTGACTGCCCCAGCTGCATTCACCCTTCCATCTCCCCCGCTGTTCTCTACTCCTAGTTTGGGCCCTGTGCCATTCCTAGTCTTGGGGCCACAGACAACTGGGGAGCCAGTGCTGCTTCCTGATCCTTTTCACCCGGACCGGCTTGGTGCCTTACTGGGGCTCCAGGAGAACTGCTTCTGGACCTGGCCTCACCCTCACCTCTCTCTGCTTCCCTGGACCTGCACCACCAGCTAACTCTCCCAACCTGCTCTCTTTTCCTCAGGCCTCTTGGCCAGGTGTATCGTGCGGCCCTCTGAGCCTTGACTCCCTGAGGCTCATTCACCCTTCCATCTCCCCCGCTGTTCTCTACTCCTAGTTTGGGCCCTGTGCCATTCCTAGTCTTTGGGCCCCAGACACCTGGGGAACCAACACTGCTTCCTGATCCTTTTCACCCAGACCAGCTTAGTGCCTTCCTTGGGCCCCAGGAGCACTGCTTCTAGACCTGACACCACCCTCACCTCTCTCTGCTTCCCTGGACCTGAACCACCGGCTAACTCTCCTAGCTTGCTCTCCTACCCTCAGGCCTCTCTTGGGGTAAGTATCGCGGAGCCCTCTGCACCTTGACTCCCCCCTGCTGATTCCTGACCCTGTTCCCCCCTACTGGCTTGGTGCCTTCCTTGGACCCCAGGAGTACTGCCTCTGGACCCGGACCCGCCCTCACCTCTCTCTACTTCCCTGGTCCTGCAACACCTGCCAGCCTCTTTCTGGGGCAGACAGCCTTTTTCTGTGGCTCCAAGGCTTACATTTACTCTCCCTGATCCTTTGCATCCAGTACAACCCAGCTACTCAATCCACTCCCTGGGAAATCTTGGGGCTTCTTCCCTCCCCATCTGCCTTTGCATCCCTGCATGGC
>NW_008338715.1:5362028-5362311 GCF_000622305.1 Nannospalax galili | reverse complement strand
AGAGACTTAACAGACAAGCATCTGAATTAAACAATACCATACATCAAATGGACCTAACATACATCCACTGAATATTTCACCCAAGCACCAAAGATACTTTCTACTCAGCACCCCATGGAACTTTCTCCAAAACTGACCATATACTAGGGCACAAAACAAAGCTCACCAAATACAAAATGACTGACATAATTACATGCATTCTATGTAGCCACAATGCAATAAAGCTTACAATCAACACCCAAAGAAGCCTTAATCACCACAAGAACAGAGGGAGATTAAACAA
>NW_008338715.1:5360552-5360831 GCF_000622305.1 Nannospalax galili | reverse complement strand
AAGAGCTCAAATTATCCCTTTTTGCAGATGACATGATATTATATCTAAGGGACGCCAAAAATTCCACGTGCAAACTCCTAGAAATTAACACATTCAGTTAAGTGGCAGGTTACAAAATTAACCTACAAAAGTATATAGCCTTCCTATATACCAATGACAAGCAGTCAGAGTAAGAGCACAGGGAAGTTCTCCCATTCACAATAGCCACAAAAAAAAATAAAATACCTTGGAATAAACCTGACCAAAGACATTAAAGAGCTCTACAAGGAAAATTTTAAC
>NW_008338715.1:5330842-5358780 GCF_000622305.1 Nannospalax galili | reverse complement strand
GTGGGTCATCTGACCTCTTGATCAAGGAGGCCAAGGAGACCCCACCAGATGGACTTGAGCCAGTGTCCAGTCTATAAAGAGGAGGGTCAACACGGAGGAATCATTTCCTCCATGCTTCCAAGAGGAGCCAACAATGGTCGAGTAGGACCTTTGACTTATCCTCACATGGATGGAGCTGGTAAAAGAAAGGAGCCAGGGGCTCCTCCCAAGCCCACGGGACCCCTGAGGAACAGATCCTCTAATGACCTCAAGAGTAAAAACAAATCAGTTTATCTGGTCCAATTGTATGTCCTTAAACACCCAAAAGGGAAGTATAACCAAAGATTAAAGGGGCCAATATAATTTCATAAGAGCATACATATATAACTAAAAGCTACTTGACAAACAGCAAAGCCAGACAGGTGATACCTTCAGTCGAGTTGTTGGACAGGATGGATAAAGGCTCTTCCAGACAGTTCCAAGATACTACTGGAAAAATGAACAGCAGACCTCAATTCTATCCAAAGGAATATTGACAATAGATTGCCATAGATGGGGAACAGCTGATCTTCCTGGATCAGGACCTCTGGCTGACTAGATTTACCAGAAGGGCAGATAGGGGGGAATGGACGGGGGTGCTGACAGCACAGTGGGCAGTGGCAGGGATGGCAGAGTATGGAGGCTCTAGTGGGAGAGGAAGGCTGTCTATCTGAAGAGTGTATATTCATGCTCAGATGCCAAGGATTATATAGCCGAGGATGACCTTGAACTTCTGATCCTCCTGCCTCTACCTCCCAACTGTTGGGACTACAGGCCTCTGCCACCACCCCCAGTTTTTAAAGTGCTGGAGGTTGAACCCAGGGTTTTGTTCCTGCTAAGCAAGCACTCTACCAACTGAACTATATCTGAGCCCATGACAGAAATTTTAGACAATTTAGAAAAAAGTTTAAATCAGCTACAATGATCTGGGCATGGTGCCACACACCATTAGCTCTAGCACTTGGGAGGGAGAGGCAGGTAGATCTCTGTGAGTTCCAAGCCAGCTGGGGCTACACAGAGACCTTGTCTACTAATTAAAAAACATAAAATAAAATAAAATAAAATAAAATTATGTAAAAAGACCACTTCCAACTTATACTTTCAAATGATTAGAATATTCCCAATATTATTCTTGTGCATTTAGAAATAATTATCTTCAGATTTTAATATTGTCTTTTCAAATTTTCAACTTGAAAACAACATTTGGCTACTTATTCATTTTTGCAGGCAGAAAGCGATACGGTCTCATTATATATGCCAAGCTAACCTTAGAACTGTTGCTTCTTCTGGTTTAGCCTCTAACATGTGGAAATTATAGGCATATACCACCATGTCTGAATCACTTATTTAGAATTTAAAGTAATTATTTTTCTTCTCATATATTATATCTATTATTTGGAAATATGTTATATAATTATCATTGATCTTTTTAATATCATCTTAATAGTTTCAATTTTCAAATTAAAATTTCAAATCTATTAGATGTCTCTTTTTAATACCATATATATATATAAATGATATACAATAACATTTTCTTAATTAAATTATTATGAATCTACCAATGAGTTCTAATATACTGGCCGACAAGGACTCGCACATATGGAATAAATACATATGTTTTTTCCTATTTAGATAGCAGTGTAATATAGAAGATATCACATCTTCATTTGATATTTGAGGGTTATATCTGTAGATTAGTAGTAGAGCACTTCAACAGCATGCACAAGCCCTAGACTCAACCACCAGAACTACAAAATAAAGATCATGCCTTACACTCATTCTCTGCATGTTATAGGTCTCTGTGTCAATTGTCTTCTACTATAAGATTTTCTGATGACGGTTTAGAGATGTACTAATCTATTTGTAGTAGCAATACATCAGCAGGAGTCATTTTAATAGTATCGCCATTTAGTAAAATAACAGTAGCAGGTTCCTACCCTGGGCCTAGCCACAGTTTTTAGCCCAGATAATGATGTCAGGTATGAGTTTCATCTAGCTGAGCAGGCCTTAAATCCTATAAGAAGGTGCTTGGTTCAAAATACTCACTGTTTGATAATTTATGATCTAATTTATGCATTTATAAAATTAGGAAACAAGCTAAGACATCTAAAAGTCAAGTATTTGACTTTTTAACCTTTTAAAAAAAGGAAAGAAATGTTTCTCATGAAGACACAGAGTATGAAAAGAATTTTTCCGCAGTTCACTTAGTTCTTACCTTTTAGGATCACTACTAAGTTATAAGCAATCTTCAACTAAACACACATTTATTTATTCAATTTAAAATTAATTCCTGGTATCAGAGAGATGGCTTGGCAGTTAAGAGCACTGGCTGCTCTTGCAGAGGACCAGGTTTGAATCCCAGCACATGGTGGCTAACAACCATCTGTAACTCCAGTTTCAGGAAATCCAATGCTCTCTTCTGACCTCTATGGGCATAGCACAACATGGGTGTACTGACATATGTGTAGACAATATATATATACACATAAAATAAAAAATAAAATAAAATATTTTTAAAATTAATTTCTGAGCACAAGATGGCCCACTATATTAAGGAGCTTGATGAGTTCAAACCCCAGGATCCATGTCTTAAGAGAACAGATCCAACTCCTGAAACCTGTCCTCTTACTACCATATGTATACCTTGGTGCACATATGTCCACACACATAAACACACAACATAAATAAAAATAATTTTTAAAAGCTCATGAACATATAACTCATGGACATGAAGTCCATAAAATATAAAAATTATGAATTATTGCTACTTATATTTTTAATCAACCTACATGTATTTCAGCATTATGTGGCATAACCTATAGATTGAAATTTTTTAAGATATATGTAATTATAAGGAGATCATTTAACTATCAGTTTAACTGGGGAACTAGTCTGGTGAAACCATCACCTACGCTTTTGGTAAATATCTTCTAGTTTTAGCCATTGCATCTGTTTCAAATATGATACGATCAGGAAAGCTCAGAAACAGTGAGTAGTACTTTAAAAATTTCATGCATGTATGAAAATTCTGATTATTGAGCTCTATCCTGAGTCAGCATGGGAGGAGATGCCAGGAATCTAGAATCACAAGAAGAGTCTCTTCCTTCCAACTCACTACCTCCTTTACAAAGAATTTTAGAATGACTATATCATTTCTTCTTGCAAAATCTCCTGGCATTCCCATTAATCCTGTTGTCACCTTCCTTATCCAACTAGGAACTTCACATGGGTGTCTGTCTCCTTCTCTAACTATTTTGAAGTGGAAAGAGAACTTAGAGAGCCCAATGACAGATACTGATTCATGGTTCAGTGTAGGTACATGCATTAAGTAGAGACTCTCTTGCCTTTACTTACTTTCATTTCCCCATTGGAGGCAGAAAATAGTAATAAATATAAGATTTAGTTTAGAGAAAATAATACCGGTGACATTTAAAAATACTAGAGAAAATATTATGATGCATAACTAGGTATGTTATGTATATTAGTTTAATCTGGAGCAAATTGATGAATTAATCATCTCTTATTAAACCTTTGTCATGAATGAATTTTTAAGGATACGTTAAGAATCACATTTTGTCACTTATCACATGATATAAAAGTTCTTTAATAGCATAATTAAAATAAATTGAAGACTTTAGGAAAATTCTCAATAAGAAATACAAAGTTGATAAATGTCACATACAAAGCCATTCATATCTAAGAAACAAGATATAAGTTCTAAAGGGAAGACCATAATCATGAGATTTAATCTTTTCAACAAGTTTTAGATTAATCTATGTATATATTTGCCACAAATTCATATGCATTTAAAATTATTTTCCACTGCCTCTATAAAACCATGTGATATTCCCAAATATTTATGAGTTACTACAAAAGATGAAGAATAGTTGTGAACTGAGGGTTATTTCATATTAAAAACATGAGAAAAACTCATAGAGGCAAAAGCAAAGGACTGGTTCATTTTAAGAAAAACTGATTCAGTTGACATTGAAATGTAAAATATTGCAAGTCTTCAAATAATGTTAATCCAAGGTCCTCCAGAGTTGACTTTTTATCACAATGTTGTTCTTTTGGATTCTTCTTTCTTTTTAGTTAATTATATTCGCTATAGAACAATTGCATATTGTACATAATGCATTCCAGTAATTCTCAAACTCAGCCCTTTCTTATCTCTCTGCCAATCAGTTGACCTCCCATCCTCCCTAAGGTCCCTTTTCCATGTTCATCTTTTTGTTTTGTTTTGTAACACACGGAGTTTAAGTAAGAAGAAAGAAACAGGTTGTTTTCATATAGCGTTCACTTTTAAAACAATATTGAATACACTACTATTTCCATCCATGGAAAAGATGCAGCTTCTTTGAGTTATATAATGTTTGAATTATTCTATCCTCTTCTGATACTACCTAATTCACTAAAGGACTAAGAAGAATGGGAGGATTGCCTTATTTTTAGCATGCGCCTCTTCATCACTAGAAATGATATTGGAACAATTCAAAGTACTTTTGCTTTGAAACAGCTCACAAATCAACATACAATGTAGACCATGATAGAAATATGGCCATGTCTGGCACTGAAAGGTTGTTTGATGCTTCACTACTAAAAAGAGCAGTGAAGGACTAATAGATGTTAAATATCTCATAATTTTTTTGATACTCTATGAGCATTCAATTCATTTTAAAAATAAAAAACATAAATATGAAATTCTAAGACCAAACATGATTTTAGAAAGGAATCATTCAAATGAAAATTATTTCCAATATGCTTAAGCCACATAGATTGAATCTGAGAATTTTATGGTAGGTGGTACTCTGCTTTGAAATTGCTGATTTTAGTCATAAATGAGTGGCATTTCTGCTTTGTTAAATAAATTTTGCAAAGAATCAAAAATTATTTCATACCATTGTTATTTCAACTGCCTACCACATTTATGAATGTTTATCATCAAAACAAATACCACACACATTAATTAGGCTGTCGTCAGAAATTTATCAGTTCTTTCATAATGATGAGTTTACTTCCATTTCTAAGATGTATCCATCAATGTATTAGACTACTGTATAAAATTAAACAGTTAAATTATTCTCTAACTGTCGTTATCAGAATTACAGGTTCAACATTCCTTTATAAAACCTGCTGTAAAAATAAGTAGGTATTGATTACATTTCTTTACTCCTTGTTAGGTTACATTAAATTTAATTCCACTCTTCAAAGGACTGTTTTATTTCTATTCCAAAATAAAGAATACAGAATAATTACAAAGAATACTGCTAAAGAAAGAAAATTGAGCTATAACTTGCACTTTTAGGATTGTGACATTTTATAATGGTACAAATATATAGACTTATAAGTCTCTCTAAACAAGTTAGGTCATTATAACACAGAGTTAGATATGATATACTAGATATGATATATCTAGTAAGTTATAGCTAATAAACAATCTCTGTACCCGAGACTAATCTCAATCTATGTTCCCCAGACTAATCTCAAATTTGTTATGTAACTGCAGACTAACCTTGAACTTGTGATTTTCCTGCTTGGATTACAGCCTTGATTCCTGTGGGCTGTCCTGTTGACTTATACCTCAATCTTAAGAAATCTTTCACCTACTAGTTCCGACCAACACTGTTTCTGTTACAGACTAGAAAACATTTAGTAATCCCAAATCTTGCAATTTTGTAGAATTTAGTCACATTTCTATTCTTGCAATTTCATGGACAATACCTTTCGGCTTCCTTATAATTCTTACCACTAAAATCTGTTAATCCCATTGATATTTGCATTAATAGTACAGGTTATAATGTATCCAGCAGGAGCAAGTTATATGTGAAATAGAAACATTCTCATTCTTCTTCAGTAACAGACCTGGTTTTTCTCAATTTGAGAATTTCAAAACACCAGAATTGTGTATATTTGGTAAAACACTATCAGTGCATCCCTGAGCAGGCAGTGCACAGGAATGCCCTTTACTTGAGGCTATTAAATAAAATTAGTTTTATTTTAAGACAGAAACTGCCACCTTAACTCATTCTTTCTTGTCTGTTTTTTTTTTTTAAAAAAATGTCTATACTGATTAATTTCCAAAGTTGATTCAAATTTCCTGAATGATGGCAAGGGGTTATCTTTTCAACAAACTTCTTAAATTCCATTTCAATCTCAGTTTCATTATTGATATTTAAATTTAAATAATAAAGAAACATTGGTGTGTGTCTAATATGAGCAGAAGCTGAAGTATTACAATCAACCTATTATAATTATATTTACATGTCCAGTGAAGGGGGCCCCAGTGTCAGGAATTCTGCACCCATGTTGCTTTTGTCTAGTAGAGGCCAAGGCACAAATAACCACCCATTGCGGAATACTGCTTGGAAATGAATGTTCTGAAGAATTTCTGATTCACATTCATTATCATTGCACTGATGCTCTCGACGGATTTCACGAAGAGACACAAGACTAATTACCTCAGGCCAGACTGTCTGGAAAATAATGGCACAGTGGCTTAGAGAAAAGTATTCACACCATGGTAGCTTTTTGAAATAGTATATATCTTAAAAGATAAAAATAGCAATTTTTAATTGTTAAAGTTTTGCATTTTTAATTAATGCACCAATACTTATTTTGTAAAAAATCCATATTAAAAAAGAAGACACTTGTGATGAACTATCAATAATATTAGTATGGTTTCTCCTTAAGTTATTTTAACATGCATGAAATGGATTCCTTTAAAAACCTGTAAGGTTATATGATGAGATATTGTAGAACTAAAAAGAAAGAATAAATGGCAACTTATAAATTCTTAAAATATGTGAGAATGCAGTGGATATTACAAGAACAGAGAGGTCACATGGTTATAGTCTATGGCCATGAAAATGAAGCAAAGAAGGCCAGGTGTGGGATACCATACCAACTCCCAGAAGCTCAAAATAATGGGTCCTCTTCCTGGTAAAGAGTAATTGTATACAAATATTGAACAATATAAGAGTCATACATGGAATTTTAATGATCTACTTGCCACCACTTTAGATGAAGTCTGGAAGCATTTAGAAGAGTATCACTTTGTACTCCAAAGGTACTCCCAGTAATTGCTCAGTCCTTGAGACTCAGTGCCTCAGCAGTTGGAGTAATCCCACAGTGACTTTTCCAAACTGGAGAAGCTGACAGTCGGGTAATTACTCAGTCCACAAGGTTGGGTTGCATCAGCAGTTCCAATCTGGTGATGAAACCTGGAATGCTCTTGGAGCACCACTGGTCCTTATTGAAGCTTAGAAATGCCTGTGCTGATAAAGGCAAAGGAATCATCATCTGTAATAACAGGATAAATCAACTTGACCATGAGAGTGAAGGCCAAGGAAGCCAAAGACAAATGATCTTTTTTTCTGCCATGTACTTTTCTTTTAACCCAGGCCATTATCAGAAAGTGCTGCTCACATTGGGGGTAAGTCTTTCCACCTCAATTAAGGCATTTAGCATGATTCCTCTGTTGAGGCTCCTACTCAGGTGATTCTCTTTTGTGACACATTGACATTACATTATGGCAGAGTGTAAAATGAGTGAAGTTACAGTGGAAATCACTGTGGATGCTGTATCCCAGTACAAGACACTTGCTCATCTGTGTTCATTGCTGCTTTATTTGCAGTTTCCAGGAAATGGGAACAACTTACATGTTCACCAACTGATGAAAGGATGATAAAAATGTGGTACATATGAACAATGGGCTATTACTCAGCTGTAAAGGAAAACAAAATGATGAAATACTCAGATAACTTGATGGACTTGGAAAGATTATACAAATCAAGGTAACCAGGCCAGAAAAGACAAATGCTGCATGTTCTCCTTATATGTGGATCCTCATTTTGAATATTTAGATCTACATATTTAACTTGGACTAGCTATGGAATCCAAGAAACTAGAAAGAGGCCTCTGGAGGGGATGCCTTAAGGGAGAAAGGTTAGTAGAACATAGGCCATATGGCCATATGGAAATACTAGAGATGGAAAGGTTCTTTCAGGGAAAAGAAGCAATGAGGGAGGTGAGTGGGTTAAAGGTTACCAAAGTGAGGAAGTTATGAAAAAATCCAAATAGAAATCTACTACTCTGTAATTAAAAATTAGTAAAAATAAACAAATAGAAGGGACATTTAATGATTGAAAAATACTACTCCTAGGCTCATAGATTTTATTAAGGAAAAAATCTAAGTGCCAGAGGTCAGATACCTCAGTGTTGCCCACCAGAACTAGATAAGAGCGTATAGCTGAAGACAGCACATACCTTAGTTACATGAGGCAGAGAAATCAAGCTGGAACTGAGCTGTAAACTGCCTCCCTACTGGCTAGTTTTCATAAGGTTGGAAGGTGCTATTCAGACTAATGGGGGGGAAAACACATCAGCCATCTTACCCAACCATGAAGCCTACAAACTACAATACCAACCTGTGAAACAAGATGTGCCCGCTGCTCCGGAAGTGTCACAACTCAATGGTGGGAAATGAGCTGTTCTCTGATTGTATTTAAGTCCTGCTTTGCAGGAGGGAATTCATGCTTGGTACTGTAAACATGGTAAAAAACCCATAAGGTCTTAGGTATTAGGACAGAACTTACTACTGTTGTTTACCTAATTTAACATGGTGTCAGAATGCCTTCTGTATTTACACTCATAGACAAGTGTTACCTTCAACCTTAATCACAGAAGCCTCACTTTACAATGAACTCTAGAAATTGCAGAGATTTTTGCTGATGAAGATGCTAAGAATAATAAATGGTTAAGGTTCAGGGAATATTGCATAAGTAGGAATGGAAAGAACATAAGAGCCTGAAGGTAGGGAGAAGGCATGTGAAATGCTTGTTCTGGGCATGGTATAGACAGTGAAACCTTGAGCCCATAGCAACATGCTGTTGCCAACACTGACCCAACACTGGGCTTATCAAAATACAATCATGTGGCAATACTGTTCCTGTGGAACTGCTAGATAATTGCAGATTCTGGGCAAGGAAAAGTCATTAACTTCAGATTTGTACTGTCTGATGATCTCTCCAGGCTCCTCTGAATAGTTCTATGCCCATGGTCACATACAGCCCCGTTTAAACTAGTAACAATAAGGTATGAACACAGGAAAGAGACTTATAGGGAATAGAGGGTTCTGACAGGAGTGGAAGGGTAGTAAGAGAGGTGAGGGAGAAGAGTAATCAGAATGCATTATATACATTCATGAAATTGTCGAAGAACAATTTAATTAATAAAAATATTGAAAATGAATATTTTTACAATCATGTTTACAACTTTACCAGCACTTCTGAGGTCGTGATCATCTGTCTCTTCCTCCCCCTCCTCCTCTTTATCTTCCTCCTCCTCTTTCTTCTTCCTCTTTCTCTGTGTGTGCATCTCCTCCCACCCCTGTTGTTTCTGCATTGGGGATGGATTCCTAAGCCTCATACGTGGATGCTAGACATGAGCTTTCGCATTAATCCACATGCATGCCTAGTGGTTCTTTTGTTCTTCTGAAATATTACTCTAAACACTTGTGTACTTGTGTACATGTTTCTGTGATGTTCTACTATGTAGTATGATTACACTGAGTTAATCTTCCTATTACTAAACTTATCACCTATATTATAGTAGTGGGCATGACCTCAATACACGTTGCATTAAATAAAATCTACATTGAACTGAATGTCAAAGTTAATATTTGAGGAAGTCACCTCATCTGAAAATAAATTTATAAAGCTTCCAGAAAAAAACTTAAATCTGAAAATTTTGACCAAAAGTTAACTACGATCCTAATTTTCTACTATAATTGTTAAAATTAATTCTAAAGTTTACAATTTTGTTATGGGAAAAACAATCCTTCACTCATTTTGAATTGTAGACTATGAGTATAGAAAGTCTTAGAGTAACTGGTAAAGCAAGCTGCTATTGATGCTGATACTGCCTCAGAGTTTAAAGGGTTTCACTGTCTAGGTAGATTTTTTTTCAGCTTTCAAATATCTTTATAACATCAATTCTTTCAGCTCAAGTTATTTTACCACTAGAAGAGTCTGCCTATTTCCAAGACAAGACATATCTTAAAATTATTTTATCAGGCTGGGAGTGGTGGTGCACGCCTGTAGTCCCAGCATCTGGGAGGCAGAGGCAGGCAGATCTCTGTGAGTTCAAGGCCAGCCTGGTCTACATAATAAATTCCAAGTCAGCTGGGGCTACAGGGAGACCCTTTCTCAAAAACACCAAAAGAATTTTAATTTATCAGGTTTTATTTTGAGTTAGTTGTTACTTTACATTCAACTAAAAAGAAAATCCTCTTAATCTTTGTTTTAGATGGTAACAATAGAGATTTTAATTGATTTTTCCAGCATTTGAATGTGCCTTCCAAGCACATACTTGGATACTCTCTCTACAGAGCAACACTGTTAGGAGGTGGAGCTCAAATCCATCATCACAGCTGAGCAAATGTTAGTATTATGAGAGCAATTCATTGCAAAGAATCTGTGAGCCCAGCCCAGCCCCTTCTGCTTTCTCTTACGTGTACTCACTTGGCCTTCTTCCACACTACGATTCAGGATGTAAGTCTCTGTCAGGTTTCAGGGCATGTTCCTGAATAACCCATTATCCAGACAATAAGCCAAATAAATCACTTTTCTTTCCAAATCATCCAGTATGTTGTATCCTTTTATAGCAAAAGAAAATGGACTAAATCAGGCTTCAGTGAACTAAATCAAATTCCTACCTACACCTCAGCCTTCATTCCATGCACACTACTTTCAGCATTTCCTTACAAGCGAAATGCTCGCAGACTCTTTATGCAAACATAATGTAAAAAGCACCTTGCTCTCAAGTCGCATGTATTTGGTTATTTTTTAAATAGATTCAGACAAATAAATTATGTTCTTTACAAGCAAGCCATCTTGTCTGTTGATATTGCTATGGGTAGGATACAGTGATAAAACTTCCCTTAGTTAAATCGTTAACAAAGTGTAATGTTTGAATTCATGTTCATTGAACATCTGATAGTGTATAACTTCATGTCAATTGTTTTTGGATTAAATGGAATGATAACAGTAGCTCATATTTTTCTGCTTGAGGGCAATGATTCTGTTACATTTTCTGTGATATAATTACTTTTTCAACACATACTAAGTAATGTGATCAAAATGCCCATCACCATCTTTTTCCTGTGTCACTCGCCTTCACCAGATTTGTCTTATTGTCACAACTGAGACATTTTCATTACTGATTTTCCACTGCACATAGAGTTCAGCAATCAGATCTAATCAGTTATTAGTTTTGTGCAACTAAGAAATTCTTAACAATAAATAGAAGGATTAAATTATTCATTAACTCAGCACGATCAAGTAAAAGCTATAACCCAAAGTTTTATCTTCACAGCTAGATATTTGATTGTAGAAATAAGAAATGTAGGGGCTGAAGAGATAGCACACTCATTAAAGTGCCCGCTGCACAAGCATGAATACTGTGGATACCCCAAACCAGCATAAAAATTCCAGGAGTGGTGGCAAGCAGCTATAACTCTAGCAGAGACAGGTGGGCAGATCGATGGAGCTCACAGGCCAGCATAATAGACATTTGGTGAGCACTAGGCTCAGTGAGAGATACTGTCTCCAAAAGGAAGGTGGAGAGTGAGGGAGAAGACATCATCATTGATCTCTGGCCTCCACATACATGCACACATGTACATGTGTACCTGCATATACATGTTTGCATACACATAAACACATAATATACAAAAAATTAAGTTAAAAATAAGAATTATCCTGGTTCAATAATAGTACTAACATTTCTCTTGTAGTGTAGAGTGTAATTCAGAACTACTGTTTCTGCAACCTGTGTTTTGAAAGTAGATAGGATTTAGATGTTTAGATTATGTAGATTAAATAAAACTAAAGTGTCTTTGATTTTAACACTTTATTGCAATCATCTCACTAGAAGTTTTTTTCTAAATTTTTGTCTTTTTAAAAGACAGAAGACTAAGAAATGACTTATGAAAGCTCTGTTTTAAAGCTTTAAAGCTTGATAAGAGGTAACAAAATATATTTTGTACATAATTTTTCCCTCACTAAAGAAAATTACTTTCTACTCCCTTTTAAGAATGCCAGAATTAGATTAGTTACCAGAGATATTTTGGGCCTTCTTCCTCATGAAATATTTAGTGGCATTCTGCTCTAAAATTGTGTACTTTCCCAATGTACACAGTTCCCCCAAATCAGTACTGAAGCCAAAAGCAAATGGCCATAGTGTTTGCATGAATATTCTCTCCCCTCAAGTATGAGAATCATCATAAAAGCAACTATGTTTTATTTCTCTCAACCTGTGTCAGGAAGAGAGTATTGTGTATCTGAGGCACTCAATGAGAGCTTGTTGATTTGAAGAATATATGTTTAAAATTAGGAACAATGGTATGTTGGGAAATTATTAGATTAGCCTTCAGAAAGATATAATTTTCACATTTTCTAGCATTTTGAAATGGTACAGCTTAATTACCATCTTTAAACACTAGTTTCTTCATTCTAAGAATATTCCTGAGTATCTGTGAATTGCTGCAATATTTATAGGTCCATTTAAACTCCAGCACAATGCCTGCCATGCAGAAGCTGCTCGATACAGTGACTAATAGGAAGGAAAAGAGGAAGGAAGAGCATTAATGATTCCATTGATTAAAGGACATTTTGCTATCTAGTATATAAACATATTTTATAGTTCTAATTTTTTAAACTGAGTTTATTGAGCTAAAACAAGATTCTTCCATTAAAATTACACATTTTTTTTGACTGGAGGATTTTTGAGGGATACATTTCAAACAAGACATTTCCTGCGAAGTATCTTGAAATTTATCCATTTAAATCTTCAATATCAAAAATTATATAATCTCTTTTGTCTAATTCCCATGAATGAGGACTCTGTATTCAGCTCATGTTTTTATCAAATTATAAATAAATCCCATAAATCACTCTTCTATGTCCTCACTAACTCCCTTATTTCTGGTAATCAGTGGAACTGTGTCTTGGCTTGCAGCAGCCAACTCAAGGGAATCTGCGTCTCTGTGGACTTCCAGATTCAGCTGGGAAATGAGCTCGATTGCTCAGTCTTCACTGTTCCAATTCCTTAAATAATTACAAAAGTACATTAACCAGAATGAATCTCAAAATTTTAATATTTTCATCAGTTGGCTGTATTTTCTCATTCCTGATTCTAGAACCCATTTAGTCATTGCATAATTCCTTATTGGCTCAAGGGACAAAATGCCCAAATTTCTTCAAATTATTGACACCCTTTCTGTCCAAATCTACTATCTCTTCTATTGCTATTTTGGTCATTGTTTTTGTACAAAACATATGTACTTCCAAATTATTTTTAGTGATGCTATAAGATTACAACGTGTAGGCATTCATTAGAAATACTCTTTTAAATTACTAGTTCTCATTAAATAATATAACATGCATTTTAAGTCATCTTGATAGCAAGTGAATAGCTTTAAAATCATGTACTTCAGTCTTACTCATTTTGGCAGCCATTCTCAATGCTTATTTCTGTGCCCTAATACTAGATGCATAATCTAAACAATGTGCCAATTCTTCTCCTAACAGCACAATGTACAAAAATTTTCATACATGTGTATATGTAATGATAACCATTGGTTGACTTGAAGAGTATGTGGTTAAGTAAAATTGTCACCTAAAGTTTAGATTTTTCACTACTAGCATTTTAGCCAAAAATTTATTCATTTTCACATACACATCCTTTTTACCTTTATTTTCTTTTAGGTGTATATATTAGCCATCTTGCCCCCAGCATTATGAAATGTATGTAGCATTTTCTAAGTTTCATTAATGGTAGGAATGCAGCCACTGTTAAAATGCTTACTTAGTATTTTCAAGGCATTTGATCTGACTCTTTTTGTTGAATACACACACACAATTACAGCTATAATGTTATTGGCTATTTGGGCCTTTACAAAGACTGAGCAAACCAGGCATCATGTCCTTGAAATTCTGAAGTAGTGAGACCAAATAATCCTTTTCTCTTTAGTTTGTTACTGGTTTCAGGTGTTTTGTTGTAGTATCACAAAAATTATAAATACATTTTTCTGTGTTTCAGTTGTAAGTCTCATGTTTCTTGAATCTTTCATCTCCTTTTTGCTTAACCTCTGTTTTGTTGGACCTTTCTTAAGAAAAGATGCACTGAAGATAAATATGTTTTAAATATTTAGCATGGTCATCATGGCACATTTTGTAATGTAGTATTTTTCAAGATTTCTACACAATTGTGTTCGTGCATTTTCAACATCCTGCAGTAAAACTAGAGTTACCAAAGTCAGTTCTAGGTTTGATTGTGTGAACCTGTTTTTTCCCTTTTTCTTTCTTTTTATTTATTTATTTATTTATTTTGTTTTCTCCTTTTCATAAAACATTATTTTTGGCTCAGCAGCTATCTTCTGCAATTTATCACCATTTTTATCACCAATTTTCAAGTCTATAACTTTTTTAAAACTATAAAACGTGAATGTTTAGTGTTTTAAAATAATCAATTTTTCTATAGTTCTAGCATTTACTTCTATTTATGTTCTAGTATTTTAACTCAGTTTTCCAAGAATTTCATTTTTTTGAAGAGATTAAATATGTGCCTGTGATGACTAATCTTGGTTGCCAATCTGACTGGTTCTGGAGTTATTTGAAATGAGGGAGCTTCCTGACTGAATACTTGACTCTGGAAGACTCACCCTAAACGTGGGCTTTCTCTTCTGATGGCAGCCGTGTCAGGGGTCATGGCAGATGGGAGCTTTCTCTTTTGCCTGCTTTCTCTCTCACTGGTGGTTCATTCCTCTGCTGATAGAGGAACCAGCTTCTTTGGATTCCAAAATACACTGAAGATTAGCAGACTTCCAGGAACCCTTCACACCACCAACACAAGATTTGTTTTGCTGAGACATCCAACCTCATGGACTGAGCAACAACTGCATTCTCAGCCTCTCCAGTGAGGCACATTTTTGGACTACTCAGTCTCTATGTGTAAGCCAATCTAATAAACCCCCATATCGCCATATCTCCATACATATATGCTAAGAAGCCTATGAAAGTGTACTCAGTATCATACTCATTGGAAAAATACAAAACAAACCTCAATGAGATACTAGATATACCTCCAAATGCCTAATATTAAAGACCAGCAGAAACGAACACTGTAAGAATGCGGGGCAAGGAAAAGATAAAATGGAATAATTTCTATATCCATGGCCATGTCACTGTTGATTCAAACTAAATAACGTGTGGATTTTTATTTTGAAAAACATGTACATTTTAAAGTCATTCATATATAATTTGTTAAAATTTACTGTATTGTACATGTTCTGATGAGATTTTTCATATAATGAACACTATAATTCTTCATTTCTTAAATATGGACTTCTAGTTATAACTGAAAACATTCTTTTCATAGTATATCTATTTTGCTTTCACTTACTTTAGTTATCATCTACTAACATCATCCTGCTTGCTTTGGAGACAGATGTGCTTGCCCCTGAATTTATTTCATTATTTTCAACTTCTGAATTTTACTGTTTTGTGTATCTGTTATAAGCAGCACAGCAGTTTATTTTTCATAAATTCTCCTTTGTCTTTCTCTTTCAGTTTTTAACTTGATTTTAAATACTCCACAGACAATTGAAAATTCCATTTATTAGAATTCTATAACCACTGAAACCAACAAACCACAAACAGTTGCTCCACAGTAGATCTCAGAAAGCTCTCTAGACTAAAAGCAATTTCATGTCTTCACTAAAGGTTACAACATCGATCTTTAATGTTTGGTCATATACTTGGATTTTTCTCCATTTTATGTTGCAGTTGCCCAAAGTAGAGTCCACTTTTAGTAGTGGACCTAAACTGCCTCTCTGAATTATAACGGGTACATGTTCATCATACTACATTCCATATTTCATTTCATCAGAAACATACAGAGTTCAGAGTCATTTTGTCAGCGTAGCAGAGCTGGAGCTGAAAAGCCTGGCACATGTACAAGAGTTTGCTGATGTTCTTTGTCTCGGTAGAGGGGCCATTCACAACTGGAATACCTTATTTCTAAAATAATGATTTCTGTTTCTGACCATGAAATGTATGTGGGGCTATGCTTTGTGTGTGTGTGTGTGTGTGTGTGTGTGTGTGTGTGCATATGTGTGTGTGTAATTAGAAGAATATGGGAGGCGTTGTCTTTTATTTTATTTTCCTATCCCATATAATTTTCCTTTGCTCTTTATCAAAGTTTATTTGGTTTGAATTTTTAAATTATGAAAGTGCTAAAATAAGTATCTACACATATATGTATTTCTCTCATTTGTAAGAGAATTTCTATACAACAACTTTCTATAGATGAAATGGAATTTTGAAAAGCATGCACATTTTAAAGTCACTATGTGCACATCTTTTAATAGATTATTTTTTACCAGGCAGCATAGGAACATGTTATTTGTATTCTTGTAGTTTGACCAGTTCTGGAATTCTTTTCACCTTTTTCAATATGTCATGTCAAATAGGTTTTTTTGATGGTGGTTTATCAGAATTGACTTTTCAGATGGTAAAGAATGGAATAAGATTTTTTCCAATGATCATTTCCCCCAAAGAAATACCAGCAGGATTGGAAAGAGAATAACCCAGCAAGAATGTAAAGAGAGGAACTGTGGATGAGGCAGAGAGGTACAAAAAAATAATGGCGATTCCATATGAAATGTGAGATTAATATTTCAATTATTGTAAATAATTGTGTTGACATTTTAATGCTATTAACTGAGTCTGTAGATTTCTTTTGGTAGAATGAACAGTGTCACAGTTTTAACCCTACCAATCCATAAACATGAGAAATTGTTCGATTTTCTGGCATTTTCTTTAGTTTCCTTCTTCAGGGTCTTAAAATTTTTATTATACATATTTTTCACTTCCTTGGTTAGAATAAGTTCACAATGTTTTATGGTTTGGAGGCTACCATGAGTGGGATTTCTTCTCTACTTTCTTTCCACCATGTTTGTTGTAGATGGATAGGGACGCAACTGTTTCTGGCATGAAAATTTTGTATCCTTCTTATTTGCTGAATGTGTTTATCAACACTATAAGTTTTCTGGTGGAGTCTTTAGGATCTATTTTGTATAGTTCATATCATCTGCATATAGGAGTGTGTTGACTTCTCACTTTCCAATTTGTAGCCCCCTTATCTCCTTCACTTGTCTTATTGATATAGTTAAAACCTCAAACATAATATTAAGTGGAAATGGAGAGAGTGCAAATCCTTGTTTCATCCCTGATTTTAGTGGAAATGCTTTGTGGTTTTCTCTGTTTACTCTGATGTTGGCTATGTTCTTGCTGTATACTGACTTTATTAAGTTGAGATATGTCCCCAGTAGCCCTACATTGTCCATGACTGTAATCAAGAACGTATATTAGATTTTTGTCAATGGTCTTTTCTTCAGATTTTGACATAATCCTGTGGTTTCTGTTTCTGAGTCTGTTTATGTGATGGAAAAAAAAAACAAGGATGGCCAAAATAATCAGGAACAATAAAATAACTGCTGGAGGCATTACCATCCCTGATCTTAAATTATATTACAGAAGTTTTGTAATAAAAACAGCATGGCACTGGAATAAAAACAGGCACATTAATCAATGCAATAGAATTGAGGGCCCAAATTTAACTAAATATATTTACATACAACTAATTTTCAACAAACAAACTGTAAATGCATACTTGAGAAAAAAATCACATTCAACAAATGGCATGTTTAAACAAGATAGCAACATGTAGATGAATAAAACTAGATTCCTATCACTCATCATGTACAAAATGCAGCTTCAAATGCATCAAGGACCTCATTATAAGACTTGATACCCTGAATCTGATAGAAGAAAAAGAAAGGCATGTTCTGGAACTTATAGGCACAAGAAAAGACTTTTTGAACAGCACTTCTATAGAGCAGGAAATAGTTTAAAGAATTGAAAAAAAATGGGAACTCATGAAAAAACTTCTGAAGGGGAAAAAAACACTGACATTTGAGTGAAAAGGTAAACTACAGTTTTGAGAAATATGCCATTAAGAGAGGGTTAACATCTAGGAACTCCAAAACTAAATGTCAAAAACTAACCTAAATACAAATTATGACAATGAACTAATCAGAGTGTTCTCAAAAGATGTAAGGTAAATAGATAAGATATATTTTTTACTTATTAATAACTTTAGTGATAAGGAAAATGCAGATTACAACTGCTTTGATATTTTATCTAAACCAAATCAGAATGGCTAAGATCTAAAAAACAATTGATGGAAAATTCTAGTGAAGATGAGAGGAAATGGGAAGACTTAGTCACTACCAGTGGGAGTCTAATCTGATTCCTCACTATAGAAGTCAGTGTAGACATTCCTCAAAAAGTTATATATAGTTCTACCACATGATCTAGCCATACCATTCTTGGGCATATACACAAAGAACCCTATATCTTACAACAGAGATTTGTATTCATCCATATTCATGCTGCTCTCGTCACAATAGTCTTGAAATGGAAACAACCTAAATAATCATTAACTGATTAATGAATGACAAAATTATGGTACACAATTGAATATTATTCAGCTATTAAGAGAAACAAAATTATGAAATTCATGGGTAAACAGTTGCAAATGTAAATAACCATCATCATCTTATGTGAACTAACCCAGACTCAGAAACACAAATATGTAATGTTCTTTTTTATAAGTGGATTGCTTTGAAACTTTGTGTATGTATGTTTCAATTGGAAAATCCCTAATGTCAGGAAACTAGTAAGGGACCAGGCTTGGGTGGGAGAGCTTCATGGGGAAAAAAAAGAGAATCCAGTAGTGGGATAAATGAGTTAAAAAGGAATGGAGTAAGAAGGGTTAAATGAGGTGGAGAATTGAAGGGCAGGGCAGAGAAAGGAGTAGAGGGAAGGATAACTAGCACTAAAGGACTTTAGAAAAAGTCACATGGAACAACTATAGAAGCTTGTGTTATAACAGAGGGAAATTTCCCCTGCCAGACACCATATGCTAGCAAATAAAAAGCCAAATGCTGGGACTAGACTCCCTCTTTTGAAGCTGTTGACCAGAGGTCCCATAGTTTATCAAACAATACTGACCATTGCCCCTCCTTTTGGTTACCCACCAGAACATGATAGTAAGAACTTATTGCTGAAGACACTGTGTGCATGAATTGTAGAACAAAGATAAATCAAGGTGGTAATGACTTCAAAGCTTCATCTCTACTGGCTAGATTTCATAGGGTTAGAAGGTACTACTTAAAGAAAAAATAATCATCAATGTTATCAGCTCTGAACCCTGTCTCTGAGCTATAATAAAGGCTGGCCTGCCATGATATGCCTACTGGTACAAGAGTTATATGGATGTAATGAGAGTAAACAGTCATTTGTTAATGGATTTAATGTCCATTTCACAAGATGGGCCCATACGTGACATTAATACCAGGCCGAGGAACCCATGGTAGATGGATCACAGGGCAACAGGAAGAAGCTATTACTATCATTCTGCTAAATGAATATAGTATTAAACCTACTCCTAATGACTTATTGTTATATCCATATATTAATGAATCTCTCAACTCTCATCAGAGAAGATTCCTCATGCAGCATATTGTGATAAACACAGAGACCCAAAAGTGGTCAACATTCAAAGAATAAGAGACTACAGTGTGCTTAGTCGTGATTAGGACACCTATATCAAACCCCTGTCTCCCAAGACTCATGGGCATTTGTGCTAAGGAGGGGATCCTAAGAGCCAAAGGTGGCAGACGAACACAAGGAAACTGTTTTCCTGACTGCTGGGCAGTGACTCATATGAACTCACAGCCATTGTAATAGTTTTTATAGTACTTATAAGGTCAAGCCAGACTAAATTCCAGAATAAAGATGGGACAGTGGTAAAGAAGACACAAGCCTACCTGAGGTGGATTGGAAACTGATAGTTCCTGAGAGAGGGAGAGTTAGTTTTATTTAAGGATGTGACATTGGATAGATTAGCCAGACTCCAATGGATGGACCCACAGCAAAGGAAATCAGAAACACAAATTAGACTCAATAGAATAGACTTTTTAAAATACATAGTGGAGCATATGAAATATATTGGGAGTAGTAAGGCATTCAAATAGGGAAGGGTTCCGAATATGATTAAAAAGCATTGCATGAAATTCTAAAGAATTCAAAACAAATTTTTAAAGAAATAATAGTCTATTGCTGATCTTGAAGCTTGTCATTTTGTCTGAAATGACTGGTTAGTGAACCTCTGGGATCCTACTGTTTCCCCCTCCATCAGTGCCTGGGTTCCAGACACATGTTGCTGTTTCCAGCTTTTTAAAAGAGTGCTGGGATCTAAACTCAGGTCCTCATGCTTAGGCAGCAAGCACTTTACCTCTGACAGGCTCCCTGTTTCTCATACTTGAACTTAAAAGAACCATGTGTTCAAGGACATTATTCTGGATCTGCCATTCCAGAGACGATACTTTAACATTGGATAACTATTAGTTTAAGGGTTTTGAGGGAAAACAAGTACACGAAGGACTGACTTCTCCTTTTCTATTTGAGCGAACATAAATGTTCCCCTTGGCAAGGTTCCTTCCCTGTGTCAGGAGTATGAAAGATTCCTAAGAGAAGACATGAGATGTCAAAGCTGAGATGAGTCTGTACAAACAATCCATTAAAATATAAATTTTAATTTGTTTCCCACACAAATTTTTTAGGCATTTTCCATCAGTCTACCACTCTTAACCCCAAATCCATTTCCTTTGTCTTAATGCACCTCTATAAAATGATATGTAATCTCACAGACTAGGCTTCATCTTTTTAGAGCTTTCACTTCTTGTAGATGAAAGTCTCTGGATACATGTAAGACTATTTTAACCAAATAGAATTTGTGTTTATTTTCCTATTAATTATTCTTTTATCTATTTAAATTTCAGTCTCTGTCACAAAATCTGAGGGAACAGAGGAGCGTTTCCTTGATTTTAATGCCAATTTTATAAGTTAGAAAGGTGTTTATAAACAATTTTTGTTACATGCAAAGAAACAATTACTTCATTTTTTACAATTTTTCTCTGCATTCTTGCTACTCTGAAGAATTATAAAAACTTGTGATGTGTTTTACAAGTTTTCTCCTGCAGTTGGTGATTTTATGTTCAATTCCAGTTTATTTCAGGGATATAAAATAGCAGCAAGAGTGAGAAAACCACAGAAATAATATCATACTTAGAAATTTGGATCAAAGTAGCATTAGGTAGGGCCACCGAGATGGCCATAGCTGTGTTGTTTCTGGACTATAAAGTTGAGGGACATGTGGGTACATGATAAAGGCTGAAGACATGAGTTAGGACTTCTGAAAAAGGTTCATCTATCACACTGGATACCATGGACTTGAACTTGAAACAGATGTTTTATCAAAATCAAACTTTTTAGTGGTAGATTTATTTAAGTCAAAACTTAAAATTTACTACCCTCTGCATTACCACAAGCTAATTCTTTAAAAATGTGTTTATCCTTTACACAAAATCAATAGAATAAACTGTCAAAAATAAATCATAGCATAATTCCCTGTCCAAATTACTCTTGATTTTATATTTTTGGATTGCAGCAATAACTTATGGAAGACAAACAACCTCTAGCTACTTAAATATTTTGAAAGTCAATAATTAATTACTATGAATTATTACATAAATTATAGTTTTAAAGTTCTTAAATGTCTAGAAGTTTCACTCATTTGTTGAAAAGAACTTATTTTTCTTTCTAGGAATGTGTCATATGTTTGGATATTTTTAAGTACTATGTTGACTGGCAATCAAATCTCCTGATATAAATCAAGTAGATGTAGCTAGTTGCTTGGAGAAAGTGGTCTCTCCTCTCTGCCTCTGAATCTCTATGCCTTTAAACTATTCTGACAAGTAGCTCACAATATCTTTAGGGTAGATACCTTTTCTATGAGAAAATCTCAGTGAAGAACATGAAAAGAGTTAACATCAATGAATGGAATTTCACACATTTCAGTCTATTTTTAGATTGTTTTTAAGGCTGAGCAAAGTTAGCTTTCCAGTTAAAAATAAATTACCATTTGCATATTATTAATACTTTCTCCCACTTTGTTTTTCCTTTATTTTGTAAAAGTATTTAAGTCTTCCAAGTCATGGGTTAATACAATAATAAATCTCAATTTTAGCCTGTGTGTGTTAAACGTTTTGAAAACACTTTGATGTTACTTGGTTTGATTTAATTGAGTATTGTTCACACTGAAGAGAACAGAATTAAAATGTAGATGGCATTACCCAACATTTTGAGAGCTTAGCTTCATGGATCCCAACATGAAAAGCTATGCTCTAAATAGAAATGTTAAAGCCACTGGTCAGTGTCTTGTAATATACAGAAAACACTTCTGTTAACCACTGTATTGAGGCATTTAGTGCTACTGATTTGCTTTTCAACCAACTACAGTTCTCTAAGTTTGAGTTAATGGTCTTTACTTAAATACAAAATCATTTCATTTTATACTTCGATAGACTCAGAGGCTTGTCACAGTGACAGGCCAGGAGAGGCCATTCTTGATGTGGCAGCCTCAGCTGCAGTTAGATGTTTAAAGAAACACTGGGTTTTTAATGGATAAGAATTTGAAAGGCTTGTAGGATGTTCAGACTTGTACGACATTGTGATATTAATATTACATGAAGTTATCAAGTATAAGAAATGGAAAGTTATGGTTTAATAGTGATGTATTTATCAATTTGAAAAGGGGTCAATTGTGCTGCATAGCTTCAACTGTAAATTTGACACACCTGGGAAGACCACACAGCCCTCACCTGGATGATTTTCTCTATCCAATTGGCCTGTGGGCATGTCTATGAGGCATTTTCTTGATATAGAGTGATGTAGGAAGGCTTAGACCACTGTGGGTGGTACCAATCCTGGGTAGATGGTCTTGGGTTGTGTATGAAAGCAGGATGATCACAAGCTAGAACATCAAGCTGGTCAGCAGCATTCCACAGTGGTCCATGCATTAGTTCTTGCCTCCAGGTTCCTGCCCTGAGTTCTTGCTCTGAATTCCCTCAAGGATGGACTGGGATCAGGACATTACACCAAATAAACACTTTTCTCGCAAAGTTGCTTCTGGTCAGGGTGTCTTAACACAGTAATAGAACACAAATTAGAACACAGAGATTTGCTGTTCTCCTTCTTGTTGCTATTTGGTAGTTTTAAACATTGCAACTGACTACATTTTCTCTCTCCCCCATTAGTACATTTTATGAAAGTACCATTAAGGTTGTAGATACAGTTAATCCTGTAATATGGAATAGTGAAGAACTTTTTCTTTATGATTATTTTGAACTGACAAGAAATTCTCTATTTTTTTTTTTTTTTTTGGATTTCTGGAAGCGAACTTATTTGAAAAACACTGGCATAGTCCTATTGCATATATAGGTACAGAACAAAAGGTCTATGAAGAGAACATGGCTTCTCTCCAAGAACTAAGAGGTCAGTGTGGATCCATCAGGTGATGAGAAATAACTTTATATGAGGATGCTAAAGAAATAGCTGAAAACATAGCTTGAAAGTTCCAAATAGCATTCATTTTATTAGATTGTTGGTCTTATCTGAAAACACAAGGATGCCATCTGTGGGATACATGTTCTTGGTTTGGAAATATCATTTGGTAAACAATAATAGGTCAAGAAAAAGGGTGTAATGGAGCAAGTTTGTAATATCAGCAACTGGGAGCTGGAGGCAGGAGAACGATGAACATGAGTTATTACACAACCTGAACTGCAGTGTGAGATCTTGCTTCTCCAAATAAATTACATATACTTGGATTTACACAAACACACACTATTTTCAAGTATAGTCTAATGCATGCGTATTCAAGAAGTAGAAAGGATATAGAAGATTGCAATTATTAACAAGTGTGGAAAAGCAAATGTGTTGACAATTCTGTCTCTAGTAGCAAAGGCTTCAAAATAAGTCAAATTCCAAAGAGAACTCAAAAGCAAAGAGAGACACATGAAAATCCATAGATAAAATAATTAAACAGTACTTTATTCAAAACTATTCACATCTTGGTTCAGTAAGAAAGATTGAAAACAGAAAGAAAAGAAAATTAGCAACAAAATATATGGTTTTCTTTCTTGTTTCTCAACATTTACCTTTAAATAAAGGAATTCCTTGTCTCCTAAGCAATTCAATTTTTTTTCTTCTCTCCTTTTCATGTGTTTTACTGGGGAAGGGAAACATAAACACGTATGCATGTGTTTGTGGAGGCCTGAGGCTGAGGTCAGGAGTCTTTTCCAATGACTCTTCCGTCTTATTCTTTTACGTCAAGTGCTCGTAATGAAACCCAGAGTATGCAATACGGTCAGTCCACTAGCCAGCTTGCTCCAGAGTTCCCTGTCTCCTCCTTCAGAGGCTAAAATTACAAGTGAGGCATTGACTCACAGAGCACTTACATGGACTCTGGGCATCAAAGCTCCAGCCCTCTTTCTTAGGCAGCAATATCTTAACCACGGCACACTCTCCCCAGGTCAAGTTCTCAATGCTTGGCTACTAGAAATCTGCACTATTCATTTATGAAAGAAATCATTTAGGCATACACAATTTATGAGAAAATTATGAAAAGCTTACAGTGCAATGCATTCATGTATTTTCAGTGTAGAATTATTCTTGTGAAAAATGTTATCTCAAATCTACTTCGCTACATTTTTCTTCACTGTCAAATGAGCCAATCCATTCAGAATGAAAACATTTTTCAAAACATGTAAAATTAATCTTAAACTATCAAATTAAATCCAACTTCTCTTAGTCTAAGAGAAGCAATTTTCTTTTCATTTCCCCATTCTTCCTTTTTCTTCCTTCCTCCTTTGATGCCACATCTTCCTTTTCTCTTCATTCATTTCTACCTTTCTAGCACAGGAACATACTTTTTATCTTTTTAAGTGTTATAATCATATTTTTTCTTTCTTGGATTTTTTTCTGATACTTCATGATCTTAGTGTCTTTCTAAAAGACAGCCATTTCAGAATAAGTTAATTTCTGTAGAGAGTATAAATCTACTTGAAAGAGCATATTTCAAATACAAAGAAAGCAATCTAAAACCCATACATCCAGACCAGAACTAACTTTTACTTTATTGAGCTCACACATGTTTCTTACTTCTAAGAAGAGGACAATCTCTTTCAGATGTTACTGGCTTTGCAAAACCCAGTATTTTTCTTCTCTTTAAAACAGAGTAATTTTTATTTCATTGGCAAAGCCCTCCTGATCTGTTGTCATGAGCATACATACTTCATTAATAATAATAAACCTTCCTTTTAAAACAGTGATAACTGACAGAAAAGGTGGCCATGGATTGCTGAGTGAGGAGAAAAAGTTAACTGAACAAATTTTTATAGATTTTCTTTGAGTTCCAACAACTGATTGGTTTTCTGATGAATTTTCAAGCTGTGCATGTATATAGTCCTTAATGAGCACTAATGCCCTGACCTTGTGTGAGCAAGGTATTACAAAGTGAATTTATGGTAGATAGGAAATTGCACTCA
Organism: Nannospalax galili; assembly: GCF_000622305.1. Lineage (NCBI taxonomy): Eukaryota > Metazoa > Chordata > Mammalia > Rodentia > Spalacidae > Nannospalax > Nannospalax galili. The sequence continues at coordinate 5,333,186 of NW_008338715.1, read as the reverse complement.
AAGCATCTGGAGCACTTTTAATTTTCTTATGTTCAGAAAATAATAGAGAATTATCAGTGCCCCTCTGAGTAGGTATCTGTTCGTTCAGAAGAAATTGAATCAGCTCATTTTTCAAAATAACCAATCTAGAAACACCCAAATAATTTAATCTCTTTCCTAGAAGTAAAGGATTGAAGAGAAAAGACATTTTACTAGTGGTGTATGCCCATGAAACCATCCATGGAGTGCAACAGATAATATCACATGTTGGGCACCAAACCCAAACATGTTTGATACCTTACCTTCTCTAGGTAAAATTAAATGTACATCCTCCAACATGCAAGCATATTCACAAAATGCAGCTTTGGGTTTCTGTCAACCTACAAGTTAAATGATGGTGAAACAGAATTTATTTCTCAACTTCTGGGTTGACACAAAGAAGTAGAATTTATCATTTTGTGTTTATGCTTCATTGAATCATTTTTAGCAATATCTTCTCTGCACATGCTTGTTGTTGGAGAACTTATAAGCAGAGAATAGTTTGCCGTGCAGTTCAGATTTTTGGAACAGACTGCTTAGCTTTGCCACTTCTTCCAGGCCCTCCCCCAGTCCTCACTATCAATTCTTCACACAACTGTAACAGGGATGTTTTTAAAACATAAGTCAGGTTTTGTCTTTCCCATCAAATTCCTTTGGTGTGGCAGGTCGAGTTTCACAGGCACAAATGTTAGATGAGGCTTGGAGGGCTACTTAAAAACATCACCATTCCTGGGGAACTGTTCCCATGGAGGAACTGGGAAAATGTGACACATAAACAGAAATTCAAAGAAGAGTATGATTACAGGTGTCCTACTGAGGGTACCTTCAACCCGATTCCACATATAACTTTGGAGAGAAGGGGCATTTTCCCAACATGAGGCTTAGCTATCTATCATCTGATTGTAGCTGTCTGAGGAATTGTAGACTTACATTTTCAGATACTTCACTGTAAATCAGAAAAAATCAGATTCCAAAAGTTTGGGGATATTCTTCCAAAAAATATTTACAATAGACAAGCACACTGAAGTTTACATAGGCGAAAGGATCATGCATATCCCAGGGAAACTAGGTACCAGTATTATCCTTTATGCAATTCTGCTTAGACAGGAATCCAAACTCCTACAAATTTGTTTGGGAGAACACTGGCTGTTTCTACACTTCCTTTGCATCATTCTCGCACTCCAATCTTCATGATATGAAAACTAGCCTATATTCTTTCTCCACCCATTACTCACTGACATAAAAAGTATTCCATCCTGCTGCTTCCCTGGACCTGCACCACCGGCTAACTCTCCTAACCTGCTCTCCTATCCTCAGGCCTCTTGGGCTAGGTCTATAGCGGGCCCTCTGCGCCTTGACTCCCCCAGCCTCATTCATTCTTCCATCTCCCCCGCTGTTCTCTACTCCTAGTTTGGGCCCTGTGCCATTCCTAGTATTGGGGCCACAGACACCTGGGGAACCAATACTGCTTCCTGATCCTTTTCACCCAGGCCAACTTGGTGCCTTCCTTGGGCCCCAGGGACACTACTTCTGGACCTGGCCCCACCCTCACCTCTCTCTGCTTCCCTGGACCTGCACCACCGGCTAACTCTCCTGGCCTGCTCTCCTATCCTCAGGCCTCTTGGGCTAGGTCTATAGCGGGCCCTCTGCGCCTTGACTCCCCCAGCCTCATTCATTCTTCCATCTCCCCCACTGTTCTCTACTCCTAGTTTGGGCCCTGTGCCATTCCTGGTCTTCGGTCCCCAGACACCTGGGGAACCGGTGCTGCTTCCTGATCCTTTTCACCCAGACCAACTTAGTGCCTTCCTTAGGCCCCAGGAGCACTGCTTCTGGATCTGGCCCTGCCCTCACCAACCTCTACTTACCTGGTCCTGCAACACCCGCCAGCCTCTTTCTGGGGCTCCGAGTCATACCTTTACTCTCCCTCATCCTTTGCATCCAGTACAACCAGGCTGCTCAATCCACTCCTTGGGAAATCTTAGGGCTTCTTCCCACCCCATCTGCCTTTGCATCCCTGCGTGGCACAGCCATGGCCAGGATCTCAGGTCAGTCCAACACCTGAGTTCCTGAGGCCAAAATCATTCTTAGAAGATTCCAGACATAAGAAAAAGTCTGAAAACTTCTGACCCACATTGGAATTGGGCCACTGCGGAACTCCTGAAGACAAAATCAATCGGGCAAGACAATATAAAATCAAAAGAGAGAACCAAAAGCTTAGACGAACCAGCTCTTAATACACAAAAAGTAAACCACAAAGACACATAAAGTTCAAAAAAAGAAGCAGAACTAAACTTGAAGGCCCGAGTATCACACAAGAGTCAGAAAC
>NW_008338715.1:5327147-5328473 GCF_000622305.1 Nannospalax galili | reverse complement strand
CAGACATTTAAAGAAGATCTACATCCAATACTACTTAATTTATTCAAAAAAATAGAAATGGAGGGAAAACTTCCAAATTCCTTCTATGAAGCCAGCATCACTCTCATACCAAAGCCTGGTAAAGATACAACCAAAAAAGAAAACTATAGACCCATATCCTTAATTCTCAAAAAAATACTTGCAAACCACATACATACACACATCAAATGGATCATCCACCAAGATCAAGTAGGCTTTATTCCAGAGATGCAGGGATGGTTCAATATACGTAAGGCAATAAACGTCATAAATCACATAAATGGGCTCAACGACAAGAACCACATGGTCATCTAAATAGATGCAGACAAGGCCTTTGACAAAATTCAGCATGATTTTATGTTTAAAGTCCTAGAGAGAATTGGACTGGAGGGAACATACCTCAACATAGTTAAAGCCATATATAACAAACCCACAGCCAACATCATTCTAAATGGAGAAAAACTGGAAGCATTCCCATTGAAATCAGGAACCAGACAAGGCTGCCCACTATCCTCACTTTCCTTAACATAGCACTTGAAACTCTTGCAAGAGAAATAAGACAAGAGAAGGAAATTAAAGGAGTAATAATTGGAAAAGAAGAACTCAAATTATCCCTTTTTGCATATGATATGATAGTATACCTAAGGGATGCCAAAAATTCCATGCGCAAACTCCTAGAAATTGTTAACACACTCAGTAAAGTGGCAGGTTACAAAATTAACCTACAAAAATCTACAGCCTTTTTATATACCAATGACAAGCAGTCAGAGAAAGAGCACGGGGAAAACCTCCCATTCACAATAGCCACAAAAAAAATAAAATACCTTGGAATAAACCTGACCAAAGACATTAAAGAGCTCTACAAGGAAAATTTTAACTCTTTAAAGAAAGAAATTGAGGAGGACATGAGAAGATGGAAGGACCTCCAATGCTCATTGATTGGAAGAATTAATATTGTGAAAATGACCATCTTACCAAGAGTCCTATATATATTCAATGCAATGCCAATCAAAATCCCCATGACATTTTTCACAGAGTTGGAAAAAACTATCCTAAGATTCATATGGAAGCACAAGAGACCCCAGATAGGCCAATCAACCCTGAGAACTAAGAACAATGCTGGGGGGATTACTATACCAGATTTCAAGCTCTACTACAGAGCTACAGTCATAAAAACAATATGGTACTGGCATAAAAATAGACCCATAGACCAATGGAATAAAATTGAAGACGCAAATATGAGTAATTGCAATTTATCCACGTGATATTTGACAAAGGGGCCAAGAACATTAACTGGAGGAAAGACAG
>NW_008338715.1:5318652-5325187 GCF_000622305.1 Nannospalax galili | reverse complement strand
CAAAGCCAGACAGGCGATACCTTCAGTCGAGTTGTTGGCTAGGATAGATAAAGGCTCTTCCAGACAGTAACCCAACATACTACAGGAAAAATGAACAGCAGACCCCAATTCTATCCAAAGGAATACTGACAATGGATTGCCGTAGATGAGGAACAGCTGACCCTCCTGGAACAGGGACCTCTGGCTGACTAGATTTACCAGAAGGGCAGACAGGGGGGAATGGATGAGGGCGCTGACAACACAGTGGACAGTGACAGGGATGGCAGTGTATGGAGCCTCTAGTGGGAGAGGAAGTCTGTATACCTGACGAGTTTTTATTCATGCTCAGATGCCGAGGAGCTCAGAAGGTAGGTGACTGTGACCAGTAATAGTCATATATATAGAGATTAGAAATGCATGTGAAAACGTCTGTGTCGATTGCCTTAAAATGAATTTTTCTGTATGAAACTGTGTATTATAACAACGAAGTGGAGATCTTTTCTAAACATTAAAACCTCATTTAATTTTATGTCTTATAGAGTTTATAATGAGTAAAAGATTATATAAGCGTAATAATTCATCTGTAAACCTAAAAAGGTATAGCCAATTTTGAAAGAGATATACCCTAGCTCAGAAAAATGTTATTGAATAGGTTAATGCTGTTGTAATGAAATGCTTCTTGTAGTTAAAATTTTTTTTTTTAAAAAGTATTCCATCCTGTGAATATGAGTTAAAACTCTCTCTTTACTGAGTTTATACTTCACCATCTCTCTCAAAGAAAATCCTGTATTATACAGACCCTCAGTTAAATGAGGTCCTCTAACATTTTTTGTGATTTAATGACATCTAAAATTATTCAATTTATTTGTATCTATCTCAACTCATTTTAATTATCTATATTTTATTTACACTTTGACATCCATCACATAGTAAAATGTCTGATTATAGCAGATGATCCATACTTGTTTAAGAAGGAAAGGCCACATTTTTCCTTCTTTTTTCTTATCATTTACATTACATTTACCTCTTTGGATTCCTATGTCCTATTAATAAGTTTGCTCCTAAGAAATGGAAGGTACTCCATCAAGAATAAAATAAAGGGCTTGGAGAGATGGCTCATTAGCTAAGAATACTAACTGCTCTTACAGAAGACTTGAGTTCATTTCCCAGCACCCACATGGTGACTAAATCAGGTTCCAGGGGGTCCAATGCCCTCTTTTGACCTCCTTGGGCATTGCATAACATCGGTCAACTTAAATGCAGGTAATACATGCGTGAACATAAAAAAAAAAAAAAATGAATACACCCAAAAGGAATGTATAAATAAAGATTAAAGTGATCAGTATAATTCTTTAAGAGTACATGTGTATACCATAGCTAAAGGCTACATATCAAGAAAGAATGCCAGACAGGAGATACCTTCCTTTGAACTGTGGTTCTCAGGGTGGCCCAAGAGACTTCCAGTCAGTAACCCAGCATAGAACTGGGAAAATGAACAGCATATCCCAATCTTATCTGAAGAAATGCTGGCAACTGATGGCTGCTGGATGAGGAAGAGCTAAACAAGGAACTTTAGATAGGCTGACTAGACTCAGAGGATGGACTAGCACTAGGTAACGGCTGGGGGCACTGGCAACATGGTGGACAGTAATAGGGATGACAGAGTATATAGGCTCCATTGGGGGGCAGGGAGGCTATGGAAGGGTGCCATTTGGGATGTGTGTATAAAGATAAATAAGATTGTTTGGGATGTTAATGTATGAAATACACACACAAAAAATTAAAAATAGGACATATTTTGTGCAAGAAAAAAAATCAGTAAACAAAATTTTTTTAAAAGTCATGAGGCCAGGTATGGTGATACATACCTTTAATCTTAGCACTTGGGTCTCTGTGAGATCCAGGCTAGCCTGGTCTACATAGGAGTTCTAGGCTATAGGAAGACCTTATCTGAAAACACCAAAACAAACAAAAAAGCTCTCTCTCCCCACAATAAAACAAAGGCAGCCATGGGGAAATATTTCAGTATACTGACGGACGTTTTCCATTGTTGTGTCCCGTGCTCTATCTTTGCACTATAGCACTGATCTTACTTCACATGGTGATCGGATTCTATCATAGATGCCACGCTAAGTTCTCTTTCCTCTTACTTTTTAACTTACTCGGTTTTTCTTTTTCTAGATAATCTTAATGTTTGCTAATTGATGCAATTTTATTAAGTCTGGGTTCACATGTAAATATGACATATGATTTTAAACCATTTAATGGTTATATAGTTCAAGTTAACAAGTTAGATTATAAAAGATATGAAACTAGTTTATAGCTTTAGAAATGATCATTAATTGGAGGGTTATAAACCATATCAAAGGGATTTTTAAGCTTATAAAAAACACACAGTTTTGTAATTTGTAATAAATATTATAATAAATAAGACATAATTTTGATTTTAAAATGAATACAATAGTAAAGCAATTTATGGAGGAATTTCCTCAGTGTATAAGGAAGCAGCTATGTAAGCTTCAGAGTGCATCGCTATGTTGATCAAACTTCCTCTCTGTAAATCTCAATTAATGAGAATCAGTGCATAGAACTTCATAGTTGATAAAATAATATAAAGCTGCAGGTTTTCAATATCAATTGCATTCTATAAAATATAATATATCTGAGCACAGTGAACACAGAATATAGCCCAAGATCTCTGAGTTATAATTGCATGCCTATAGCAATTTAATTCACAATACCTCAGATATGCAGGGAGAAGCATACCTCATTCAATGTAATATAACCAATGACTGTAATTTCTCATGTTTCTATTCACATGTCAGAAAAAAAACTTTTACTTTGGATATTTAGTGTTTAATACATAATCCAATTAAATAATGTGCCAAACAAAATCCACATGGAGCTACTTTTTTGAGTAAGTTGCTGCACTATGTCCCAACAGACCAAAATGGATTTGCCCATGCTAATGCTTCTTATCATCAAACTGAAGGAAAGTTGTGTATATGACATACCAAGAGCCGAAAGACAATGAATGCCCCAAATCAGACAACCTTAGATAGAAAAAAAAAGTCTCATTTGGGGCTGGAGAAATGGTTCAGTGGTTCAAATTTAAAAGTGCAATTACAGAGTATTGTTCAGAGTACCCATATCCAGTGCTGCACAACTGACTGCAACCAGATCCAGTTTCCAGTGTTATGTTTTTGTTTTTGTTTTTCAGAGTCTGTTACCATCGTCACTCATGTGTGCACACACATATGAACACCAATTGACACACCAATGTGGATGGGGGAAATTTCACATCTAGATATTGAGCTATAGGGAATAAATGGTTGCTGGGGGAGGGAGAATTCATTTTCTCCAGGGAATGGCCCCATAATAGGTTCTCCAATCCCAAGTGGTCAGTCATAAACACAAGTATATGTAAGCACCCCTAACTGAATCTAACTGAATTTGGTACATTGTGTGTGCATCTCTCTCTCTCTCTCTCTCTGTGTGTGTGTGTGTAACAATAATCAATGAAAAGGTCACAAGGGTGAGAGGAACTCTGGAGGATGTGAGAAGTGTTAAAAATGGGAGAAAGCAGGATGTGGGTGAAAAAGATTTAAAAATAAATCAATTTATTGTGAAAGAATGAAAGCCTTCTTTAACTCAGTCTTATACAGAATACAGTCCAATACCTCATAAAAAGGTTTTGATAAATAAAAGGGAACATATATTATTGTATAGGTGAATAATAGGCTATATCATCTAGGTTTGTGTAATAATATTTTGTGATGGGCTGGAGAGATGGTGCACAGCTTAAGAACACTTGCTGTACTTCCAGGGGATCCAGATTCCATTCCCAACACCCACATGGCAACTAACAGCTGTTTGTAACTCCAGTTCCAGGGTATTCAACACCCTCTTCTGACCTCCACAGGTTTTGAATGACCCAGGTGCACTTACACACATGCAAACAAAACACTCATACACACAAAATAAAAACAATTGATAGTATTCAAAAATTCTATGTTTGCATTTAAAAATAACCTATATGCAGACAATACATGCATACACATAAAATAAAAAAATAATAAAAATTTTAAAAATGTCATGATGCATTCTCAGACCACGGACCCATCATTGATTGACGCAGGGCTGTAAACTGAAATAATAATCAGTTTGCTTTCTGTGCTTTCTTTGTCAACTTAGAGAGCTAGTCTCTTCCTCTCAGTTCCTACAAATATTTTTTCCAACTCTTTAGATGAGTTCTTTGATCAATAAATTACTCAGTAATACTTTTTTAAAGTTTATTTATTTTTTAATTTAATAACCACATGATTAAAAGAAGCATTTCATTACAGCTTTAACATATTTAGTAACACACTCCAGAGCAAGGATCCATCTCTTTCAAAGGTGGCTTTAAATTTTTAGGTTCACAGTTTAATTAATACAGTCATACAATATTGAACTCAGTATAAACCCTGTAAGGCATAAAACTGAATGAGTTTTTACCCTTTAAAAAAGATTTCCATTTCATTATAAGATATGCTGTTTCCTGCCTTTTTAATGCTACTAACGCTTACATGTTTGCACATGTGTCTTTAATCTCTATGTATCTGATTATAATTAGTCACAGTCGGTTATACTCGGCTCCTTATACCTGAGTATGGATGTAAAATCATCAGGTAGATTTCACTTGTAATGTTAATATCACCTCTACTATTTAACATAAAGAATTTTTTAATTTTTAATAACTACATGATTAGAAGAAGCATTTCATTACAGGTTTAACATATTAAGTAACACACTCCAGATCAAGAGTACATCTCTTTCACGAGTGGCTGTAAATTTCTAGTTTCACAGTTGAATTAAGACAGTTATACAATATTGAACTCAGTATAAGCCCTGTAAGACATAAAATTGAATGAGTTTTTAACCTTTAAAAAAGATCTCCATATCATTTTAGAATATATTGTTCCTTGAAGACTCATTGTTTTTTCTACTAACACTGATATGTTGGTGCAAGCATCTCTAATCTGTATGTATCTGATTATTACTAGTCATAATCGGTTGCACTTGGATCCTTGGCGCCTGTGTATGTCTATAAAGTCATCGAGTAGATTTCAATGGTAATGTTTATCACCTCTACTAGTTAACATGATTTTTTATACCTTTATACCAAATTTATTCAAAGTTATTGACCAATTAAAAAATCCATATGATAATTACAGTAATTTCAGCCTAACTCCATGATTTAAAATTTTCCCTTTTTGGTGGGTATGGTAGCAAAAGCCTTTAATCACAGCACTCAGAAAGTAAAGGTAGGTAGATTTCTGTGAGGTCAAGGTCTGCCTGGTGTACATAATGAGTTACAGGCAAGCTGGGGCTACAAGAAAATCCTGTCTCAATTAAAAAACCCTTGGTTTATTCAAATATGTTTCATTAGGAAAATCTGCTCAGCACTCCTTCGCAGAGTGAGATATATATTGCAGAGGAAGGGAGATCCTTCTGCACTCATCCAGCACGAGGAAGACTCAGGCCTCTTAAACTGTTCTTTGGGTTAGTCTCAGGACTATGTCCCTAAGCCTGTGACTTTGCTGCTACTCAAAGTGCAATGTATGGGACTAGAATGTCTCTGAATCTGGTTTTCCTCTACATCCCCTTCCAATATAATGTGCTGTAGTATAATATTTTATTACAAATATGTGTATAAAATATATGTGTATTTCAATACTTGCAAAATTGATAATATAATCAAAATCATATTTTATACATTGGTTCAACAGATATGTGTAAGTCAAAATTACATCACTTTACTTATTACACATAATTTTCTCATTTAGTCATCTGAAACTATTAGGAATTAAAATTTGGGTCCTGAGTATGTCAACAGTTTCAAATTTATCAGTTATTAGAAGGCAAGAATTACTCAAATAATAGTCTCTGACAGAGAATACAACAGATATTATTTTATACCTTATAAAGTTAACATTGTTACAGAAAGTAACAATGAATGAATGAAAGGAAGAACATGAATGAAACTTAAGAATCCTCTATTTTCCTACTAATTATGCCACCACTACTTCAAATTTGTGAAGAGCTCATGAAATTAAGAAAACTAGAGATGTAATTATTAAGCATTAATGGAACTGCTGGATCTGCACTAAGCTGATGCCTTTCCTAGTATTTAGGTTCTGATACAGATGTTACCTGTCTTCTAGGCACACATTTCTGGAAAGTATATTAAGTTAGGAATCAGGAAAAATTAGAAGCTAGAGAAATTTTCAGTATGTTCATTTCTATGGTATGGGCAAATTTTCATTAATTAGTAATAAATACACTACAAACCAAAGAAATTAAATAGAGAATAGAATATAAAGCCATAGTAAAACAAATAAGACAGTTTTAGCAAATATGGAGGGGTGAGATAATGTGAGAGATAAACAATGCCTAGCTAGTTTTGAAAACCAGAGAAAACCATATTACTTCTACAAACTACTGACAAGTTATACATAGCAGATCAAGAAATATATGTCTCGGTAAGGTTTATCTGAGAACAACTGAACTTTGA
>NW_008338715.1:5306323-5318356 GCF_000622305.1 Nannospalax galili | reverse complement strand
AAAGGAGCCAGGGGTTCCTCCCAAGCCCATGTGACCCCTGAGGAACAGATCCTCAAATGACCTTAAGAGTAAAAATAAACCCCTACATATTTTTAAAAAGTAAAAATTTGAAAATCCAGGGAAATTAATGTGCCTCTCAACTCTCAGCAGAGAAGCTATCTGATACAAGAAGATGGTGATTACCACAGAAATCCACAACAAACCAACATGCAGTAGATACGAGCCTGCAGACTGTTTATCCCTAAATAAGATACCTATAAACTTCTGCCTCCAAACTCAGGGATCATTACAGAAGAAGGGGGTTGAAACACTGTAAGAGCCGGGGAAGTGATGGCCACAAGAAAACCATTTTCCCAATGGCTGGTTGGTTTCTAATATGAACAAGAAGGAATGATGACCGCAACACAAGCCCTGCATGAGGCCACATTAGACAACAATCCCAGGATAGATATAAAGAAGTGGGTAAGAAACTCCAACCTTACCTGAGAACTTTTGGCACCTAATGGGAGCTAGGAAGGTTCTATCTAGTATCATTTAATGGTGATGCTCTTGGTGGGTTGACCTGGCTCCTGTGAATGAACCAACACAGACAGGCGTTTAGAGACTCAAATGAGTAATTTTTGTGATGGGTTACTTGGGGGGCGGGTGCAGACACTTAAGGGGCTCTAGATATGCTGATTAATTATATGAAATTCATAAAAGTTCAATAAAAAGAAGGGAAAGAAGGAGAATTTCAAACTTAGAAGAATGTTAGTCTATGAAGAACCATCTGGCCCTTCCTAAAGATCTATGAAGCCTAAGCCTGCTCATACTTACACACTTATAAAACAGGCACTGAGGCACCTATCCTAGCTCAGATGTGTTACGTTTAAAACAGTAAGAGGTAAAGTTTTTTTTTTGCATTTTTCATTGAATTTTTGTGTATTTCATACAGAACATTTTAATCAATCTTAATCTTTACACCCCATCCCCATTGGCACCCTTCCATACCCCCCTCCACCCCACTGAAATTCATACATACTGTCATTTGCATTAAGGCCTATCATGTCAAGTTAATGTCCCAAGACATCTCTCAGTGGAAGTTTAAGGGGTCTAGTCAGCCTATTTAGATTTCCTCCTTTAAGAAGATCAGTTCTTCCTCACCAGCACTAATCAGCTGCCAAATTTTTTTCTGCTAAGATTGGGGTTTGTTGTCCATTTCTAGTTCTGTGTTAGAGTTTTGTCTCTTGGAGTTTGCATAGGCCTTGTACATGCTGACACCATTGCTGTAGGTTCATATGAGCAAGGTCCCTGGAGATTGTCGTACTCTATTTTAAAATGGTCATGTACCTCCTCCCTGGTTCTTACAATATTCATACCCCCTCTCCTGCAAAGGTATCTGAGCCTTGGGTGGGTGAAATTTAATACAGGAGTCCTGTCCAAGGCCCTATACTCTACAGACTCTTACTCTCTATACTTTGGCCATTTGTGACCTTTTTTGTTCCTGGCCCTCTGTTGTATGAGAGAGTTTCATTGATGAGAATTGAGAGATGCATTAACGTTCTCTTTGCCCCTTGTTCTATGTTCCATGAGGTGTAGAGGTTGTACTGTAGATATGTCACTTAGGCTTAGGCAATTCATAGACAATGTCTATGTCTGACCAGTTGTGTAACTGTTTAATAGTCTCTGTCCATTTCCAAAGAAGCTTTTTTGATGAGTGGTGACTAGAATACTTGTTTGTAAATATAAGGATCCATATTTTGTACATAGTAAGAAATTATGTTGGTCTAGGGATATGGCAAATGTAAGTTTTTTCTCTAAGATCTATGACCTCTCCAGCCATGTATACTAGAATAGGTTTATGGTACCGCACATGAGTTTTCTTTCATTAAATGCCACTACTGCACCAGTGTCATTGTTGTGCCAGTCACTGATGTGGTTATTAAGCCTTGAAGCTGGGGAAGAACCATCAATTGATGTTCTCCCTTAGCTGCTTGTGTGGTGTTCTCCAAAGCTATGAGAGCTGGCCTTCAGGGAAGTGACTTTCAGGTCAGTTCCAGCTCCATTGCTTTGAATCCTGTGTCAGATGAATGTTCTGTATTCAGCAATAGGGTCTGTTTTGAGGAAACTTCCTTGATAATTCCCTGGTACAGATGGAATTCTCAGGCCTCACTCCTGAAGTGGATTCTGCTGCATACATGATTTGAACAGGAATGCTGCCCAAGTTCCAGTCCAACCAAAGCTCAACAAACACAGTGACTTGAGATGGAAAATGCTTTTCTGGGAGGTAAGTTTCACAGTTCTGTGGAATTTGATAGCAAAAGGTGATAACAGCAGCCAAATGGTAGAATATAGAAAACGCTTCATCATTAGACAAAAGGAAAGCTATATTAAGAAGAAGAGTTCAGATTCTGTGCTGCATGAAGTCTGAGGAACAGTTTCAGCAGAAACTAAATTTGAACATACTCAACTATTAAGAATCAAGATTTGGCATCACAGAAGAGGGGCAGAGACTCTATAGGAGTCAGAGGTGGTGGATAGCTACAGTTAAATAGTGTTCTCTGGACATTACAGAGACATTGCGCCTGTGAGCTCATAGCACCTGTGACTGCATGCACAAGACCTGCAGGAGATCAAATCAGACAAAATCCCAGCCTGAATGGGGGAGACACTCATGTAATCCCACCCATTTCTGAGGAGGTATTGACAGATGATGACCACTGGGAGAGGGTCATTCTGTTCTCCCCAGTGATGAGACCCCTGAGAGGCTACCCATGCTCCAGTAGATGGTCAGACATCCATGCATATACCGGCAGCACTAAGTGGACTCAGCGTGATTATAAGCATCCATGAAATTGGGATGTGAAAGAGGAAAAAAGATAGGGGAATGATTGAGGGATAGAACAGAGGGTGAATTTGATCAAACACATTATATGGATGTATGAAACACTCATACAATAAAAAATTAAGATTTGTGTCTGTGGACTGCCAGCATTTAAAATTTTTAATTATCAGAGGTAGGAATCAATCATTCACTTCTTCCTCTGAGAGAAGATCAAGTAGAAACAATGATACACATTAAAATGTTCAACAAGCCCAAGCAAAACAGCACAGACAGCATCAAAAGCCCTTGTTGTTCCTGTTGATGAGTTTCAGTTGTCGAGTTTTCATTCATTGCTATGAAAATAAATGATAAAAGTGAGTTTTCCATCACTTCTCACTAATTTCTCCTCCAACTTCGTGAGTACTAATTACAGAAAATAATTAAACTAATTGATAAAGGCAGGATTTCACCCACCCCACTCCTATATATCCAGTCGTGCTTCAGCAACAACATCAATTAGTGAGGCATCTGAACCAAGTTATGTCATATTTTCTCCCTTCATCAGGCTTCGGTTTCCTTTTATTTGAATACAATGAAAGCTCTACCACAACGCGAGAGGTAGAATCCAAAGAATCAGTCATTTGCAATGTTGAATAGCATTGTGATATGAATGAAAGGACTGATGGGCTTCTCCCTGGTCCAGGAAGCTGGCAATCCAGGAGCTGAGAATCCCTCTGAGCCTGCCTGCAATTTGGTGCCACCTAGTGGCAGCTCTTCTTCCCAGTTTAAGTAATAAACGACTGCACTGGGTTTCACATGGCCTGGAATTGGGGGCCAGAACCAGTGATGCCCCCAAATTACTTCGTCATGAGCACGTTTTGCTTTCCCAATCTGGATCTAGCATTCTAGAAAGACTAAGGGAAGAGAATAATGGAAATATGGAAGCCTCTACAAGGTGCATGTATCTGTTATTTTTCTATTAGGCCTTATCTTCCCTTTAGAAGAAAAATAATGTTCTGATTTGAAAACAGGTTGGAGATATAAACGGATCTGATCAATCATTCCATTATGGCCAGACCTGGAGTAACTCATGGTGAACTTAAGGTTTTATTGGGCTATTTCCTGATTCTTTCATTTTTTCTAATTTAAATTGCAGGCCATATCACACTTTTGCTAGACAGTCACAGCAATCTCTATTAACCTTTATGTTGGAGTCTTCACATTTCAGTTACATAAAATACACTCTTCCTACATGTTTCCTACTCTTGTTCCTTTGGGTTTGCTTCCATGCCCTGCCTCTGTGTCTCCTTAGGATGCTAATAAACATCCACACGAGGCTCAGACTTATCTGTCTTCTTGATCAGCTTTATGATGGTGTCTCGCAATCATTTTAATTACTAGCAACAGTGGCTAGAAATTTGTAGATGTTTCTTATTTTAATTTGTTTGTTGTTACTGTAACAAAATATTTGAGACTGGGTAATAACATATGAAGGATAATGTTTATTTCTCACAGTTCTGAGGTTGCTCAATGCTTGTTCATCATAGAATGGCAAAGACTATCACATAGTGATTCAGCTAAGGGTGCTTCCTTGAGGCTCTCCATCTAGGGCATACATCCCAATAATTCCTTCATATTATGAATCTATTGGGAATTAATTCATGGACAAAGGTAGAATTCTGAAGATCTAGTCACCTCTCAATGGCTGGATCAATGAACTAGGCATCATGACATCAACACATGAGCTTTTGGGGTTCACATTATATATAAACCATAATGCCATATACTCATTTTCTATATTTAATAATTGAAGAGAGGAAATCAGAAACAGAGACAAATGTTTGTCTTGCAATATAAATTGTCATAATATTTTGATTTCACTAAGGAACCATGTTAAGCATATCCCCACTTCCAAAAAAACATTTAGCACAATGCACCATTTCCTTTATTATTTAAAGTATTTATTTAAACATTTCCCTCTGGTTTTTCATGCCATGTAAGCATCATTTATCTTTTATCTCACTCTCTCTGTTTACCCTTCCAAAGTCCTACTGAAAAATGTACATACAGTAAACACATAAGAGCAATATAACAACAGCAACAATGCTAGGCAGGAGAAACCTCCCTTCAAATTGTTGGTAAGGGTAGTCTGAAAAACTCCCCAAATAACACAGGCTATTGCCACAGTCCTTGAATCCTGCCCAGAACATGAAGTTAAAACCCTATTGCCAAAGACAGGCCAGACTTCAGACACAGGACTTGAAGCACAGTTGAGCTGGGACTGGTTGGAAGCCTCCTCCCTGAAGACTAGCTCTCATGATATCATAGGATGCTATACAAGCTACCAAGGAAGAAAAACAATCAATGGTCTAACCTAGCTTTAAAGCCTAATTAACATGCATGTATGTGCACCATGTGCATACAATGGCTTCAGAAGTGGGAGTCAGATATCCTAGAACTGGAGTTACAGATGATTTTTAGCCACCATTTGTGTTCTGGGAACTGAACCCTCATCCTCTTCAATATTGTTCAGTGTTCCTAGCAGTTGAGCCATCTCTCTAACCTCACACTGTATATTTTAAAATATTTGTTTAGACTTTAGTTTTTTCTGAATGTATTCTCTATTTTTTTCTTTTTCTTTATGGCTTCTTTCTCTTGTAACTTAAGATTCTTCAGTTCCCATAAAGGGATTCATTGAAAGCATTGTTTCCATCAGCTACAATCACCTTCTGCTTTTCTGTGTATGGTCAAATTTCTTCAAAATACCCTGTTTCTCCATCAACTTCATAGTGAAATTTAGTCTGCACTCTTCCTTACCCCAGTCATACTTAAAACACTGAGTTTTGACATTCCTTTTCTCGCATCTTGAGCTACCATATAGCAACTAGTAACACACATGAGTATATTTTCTGTAGAGAAGCTGATGCACTTTTTTTTAAGTTCATTAGAAAGACAAAAATGGAACCATTCTATCAATTATAAATTGTGTTTCCTAGAGGGCTAATGTCAACAGAATAATCAAAATTCTTTCGTAGTATGCTTTTTTCTTCCCCAGTTTTTATATTAGATTTGTATGACTGTTCAATGACCACAAACACATAGAGTTGTAGGAAAAATCATACATTATTTATCTTTTAGTTTCATTCCTCAGAAATCAAATACATGTTCGCTGAAACCAATCCTTAGCATTTTTCCACTAGGCTAAATTCCAGGTGTCAGCCAGAACCCAGTGTCTTCTTCCAACCTTACTGGCTGTTGAAACATTTCAGTCCCTTGTAATTATAGGGCTGAATCCTCACTTTCCTTCCAGGTGTCGACCTAAGAACACTCTAAAAAAGTCTTAGAGCACATTCTCACCTTCTTACTATGAAGTGTCTGTAACATGTAATTCAGCAAAGGGGTTTTGTTCTTTCAAGGTCAGAAGGATGAATCCTCATACTTCTAGTGTTTCTGACCTTTCTTCTTATGATTAAAATGGACAATTCCAGGATAATCTATCTTTTGATTAACTTTAGTCCCTGATTGGGAGCCTTGATTACATCTTTAAAGTCTCTGCTTCCATAATATAATATAATCACAGGAAAAGGTGGCATTGTTTGACAAGTCCCACTCAGATGGAAGGGACACTATCAAGACAAATAAGTCTATATGCTGGGAATCTTGAAACCTAATTCAGTATTCTTCCTACCTAGCTATATTCTGAGTATTTTGAAACTTTAACTTGGATGTTTATGATAGCAGTTAAGCCACATAAAAATCTCAGAGTTTTAAACACAAATTTTATCTTTCTGTGAACCCTGAAGTAGTCACACATAGTGATTGTATACAATTTAATTGAACGAGCAGTCACAGATGGTCACCCACAATCAACATATAAAAGAAAATATTAGCATTCTGTTGAACTGTCTTTGTAGCTACAGATGTTTTTATTGAGAATCTTAGTAAACATCTGGACACATATATCATTAAAAGAAAAATATAAGACCATCAGTTGAAGCTCTGATGTGTAAGGGATTGGTAGTCATCAGTTTGCTTTTCACAGGAAAAATATCAAGAATATGAAAAATCTATGACTTTTTGAAACATTAAAAAGCAAAAGTTAGAAAATGTTCAATCCAGAAGGTAGAAGGACAGGAAAATAGAGTCAAGGCTGAGATCAGCTTAACTAAACAGCAGTTATTTGTACCTCAGGCTGGTATGTACACTGAAGAAAAAATCTGATGAACTACGGGTACAGAGATGTCACCTGAGTTCTCTTAGGGTCCCTTTCTCCTGAAGCGGGTAGACAAACCACATACCATATCTTTATCTGAATTTTTCAGAGTTTATATTCTGGGTTGGAGGGAATAGAGTAACTTACAAATATGAACACCTAATGTGCCACAAAAGGTGAACACCCAGCGCCCCATTCCACTCTGTGGCTCAGCAGCCCACCTTTCCAGATCACTTCCAGACTCAGCCCACAGTCTCCATTAGCTTTTGACCATGCTTAGTGGGCCTGTGGTCTTACCCCAAGTTGGTAAATGCCCCCCCCTCGCATCCAAGTGGGTGAGACACCGGGGCCATTTTTTTCCACACCACGCAACTTCTGTTCCAAGACGGCACCAAAAGTCCCTCCCTCCGTGGCTAACTCTCTGCAGTCAACTCTCTGAAGCAGGCCCTGCCCTTCAGAGGAATCAGGCCCCTTGGGACACACTCCACCCATTTTTTCTGCTCTTACAATCTTTCCACCAAACTTCTGCTAAGGTCCCTGAGCCTTGGAGGGGGTGACAGATGTAGGGTGATCTCTCTTGTATCATGGTGAGACAGTGACTTCTGGGGCCTCCCTATTATTCATCTTCAAACAGTGGCCATTGATCTATTTCAGTGCTGTTTCTTCTACAACAAAGACAAATAGAAGGAAGTAGACACCTAAACAAACACGAATGTAAATACAAATACCTAGAGTATATCCTAGTAGGTGTACTATATTCATTAAACAGTATACTTGCAATGGCTTCCCCACTAGGATCTGTAGCCTTTCTTGACACAGGGGGTTGGGCTGGTCTACAGAACCAGATGTGAGTTCCACCCCTACAAGTGGGCCTTATCCAATTAGAAGTTTGTCAGTTGTATGTATGTTGGTCAAGCCATTATTGCTCTTGCAGGCATTGTTTGGCATGTCCATAGTGTGCAGCATGTGGGGCCCATTGTTGATTAGAATCATAGGGGATCCTTTTTTCCCCAACTACCTGCATAGCACCTTCTGGCACTATGAATATTATCCATCCAGTGGCATGGAGTTTTTTGGCTTAGTCTCAGATCCATCTCTTCTTCTCCTCCCATGCTCATGTCATGCAGTGTCTTCAGCAACATGGTCTTACTGACTTTTCTAGTGTAAAACCAACATTAATGGCAATAGCCTTGGTGAATTTGAGGACCTCTGGGAACTCTCTCTGACCAACAGCTCATGGGGGCAGGGGGCAGCCCACCCCTGGTCCTGTAGATTTTCTTAACAGTTGTATAGTTTAGGAACCTCTGATTTTACCTTATCCAACCATAAAACTCCCAAGAATCTTACAGCTATAGTCGGCCTTTGTTTCTACAGGTATATTTCAAATGGGTCTCATATCTGTAAAACACTCAAGGGAAGATTAATATCATATATTAAATCAATCATAAACAAGGTCTAACAGCATGGAATTGTTTTATCCATTCGTATAAACTGTTTTCTCCATAGATCCTTGTTAGGTACCATAGCATGGGTATGAGACATTAATTTGGTTAGTTCTTTAATATCCTTAGTTATCCCTTTGGAGTCATTTTGCACTCAGGGGATTTTACAGGGAGTCTCTTTGTATTTTTTATTCATAATACGCTTAAAGGTGTTGGCTCCAGTTGCCTGACCCTGCACTAGGCTAAGGACGCAGGGGTTTTCTCCTGTCTCCGCTGCACTTGTTGGTTCCCTGAGTCAGGCAGGCCCTGGGTCTGCCTCCTGACTGTACCCATATCTGTCACCTCTCCATTGACCACACCTGGCTTCTGGGGGAGGCCTTGGTGGGAAAAACTATCTCCACCCCTAGTATAGCCTTTATCAGAAGAGAAATGCACCTTATTTAATCTTTGGGGATTTTTAACCACTCCCGGGACAGTTTTAATCCTTTGAATTCCTTTTGTAAACTATCATTCTGGTTTTAAAGCCTTCCAGAAACTCTTTAGTGCCAAATTTGGTTTTCCATCAATTTTTTCTTTAGGAATTTGGGCTCGACATAAGTCTTGCAACATTTGTCTTCGAGTAACCCAAACGGACCATTTCTTCTGTCTGGCCTTTTTTTATAACTCTTGTAGGATGTTCCGTTATTCTACAGACACATTTCACATGTTTGTCAGAGTCACTTAGATCTGCTAAAGCTTTTCTCACTTTGACAAAGATCCTGTCCTATTAAAGGGCTTAGCAAAACCATTAAAGCTCCATACCATTCTCAAGTTCCCAGGTGAATTAAGTTTTCCTAATCTCTCAGGAGCACAGTCTTATCTGGCCCAGTGAACTGGATATCATATATTGATTTTCTCATAACTAGTTCTCCCAGTAATACTTGCCCCTCCTTTATAGTCTTCCAGCCCCTGCTAATCATGTTAGTCTCCCTTGGTAACAACCATGTATCTTAAATGCCTTGCACCAGCCATCCCACTAAGGACTGCTTACCCTTGAATTGGCCTAGGTTGAACAGCCTATAATGCAAGGATGGATGACTGGTTTTATCACTCAGCTGTGAAACTTCTAAAGGACTTAGACTGACATTATTTGCTTCCATTTCCCACACCCTCACAAGCCACATGTCAAGGGGCTCTTTGATTGTAAGTTTTTCCTAGTTTTAACAGTTCAGTGTGGAGTATTTCCTACCTACAGTACTCTTAGCTTTTTTTTTTTTTTCTTTTTGTATCAAAGGTTGAATTTGAGGGGTAGCTTTAGCTACTTTTCTTTTCAGGTTATCTTCCTTTTTACTATTATCGGTCTTTTTCTCTGAGCCCTGGGACTTCACCCAAATTAAAGTGTCCTGTTTTCTCTCTCAAGTTTTGCAACTGAATCTGCCTTTTCAGCTTCCCCTGCCTTGAGCAAATCTTTTATTATGTAAAGTGGCCATGCTACCTCTCTGGATTCTCTGCTTGTGTCCCAGTCTTGTAATAGTTTTTCTAGACTTTTTTATAACCTTTAACAAATCTTCATATACCCACAATTGGGCTGTTTCCCCACATTTACATCACAGCTGCGGCCCATGCTTCTGCATAGCTGTCTCTTTTTTAGTTATATATTTTATAATCCATTGTAAATGTACATCAGTGACACCATTAGCTCTCTAGTTTTTTCCAAACTCCCATGATTTGTCATTCCTAGTGCCATCATCCTGCTGACTACACCACTTTGTTGTCCAAGTTCTCTTAGGGTCCCTTGCTCATGACACAGGTAGACAAACCACATACCACACCTTTATCTGAGCTTTTCATAGTTTATATCATTCAGGGAGGGGGGGAGATAGAGTTACTTTCAAAGGCAAACACCCAACACTCCACGAAAGGTGAACACCCAGTGCCCCATTCCCCTCTGTGGCTCAGCAGTCCACCATTCCTGATTGCTTCTGCACCCTGCCCATAGTCTCCTTTAGCTTCACCCACGCCTTATGGGCCCATGGTCTCACCCCAGGTCGATAAATGCCCCCTTTCGCTTCCACAAGGGTGAGACACCAGGGCCATTTTTTCTGCACCATGCCTCTTCTGTTCCAAGATGGCGCCAAAAGCCCCTCCCTCTGCAACTAACTCTCCACAGTCAATTCTTTGCAGCAGGCCCTGACCCTTGGAGAAATCAGACCCCTTGGGACACAAGAGTGTATATTCTCTTGGTATTGAGAAGACTCCAAAGCTCATCTTAGGAGCACCTGCATTGCCATAGTCCTGACCCCAGGTTCTCTTATAGGATCTTATGATGAAGGCTCAAGAAAGGTTCCCCATGGACCTGGCAAGAGAAATTTTCATGAAGACTACAGGGAGTACTCTCCACAGCAAAGCCCTACTTTCCATCATACAGTTGTCAACAGGTCCTCAGCCTGGCATTGCAGATGGAATCTTATGGCCACTATTCATCTGTTTATCACACCAAACTGAGGGATGCTCTACACTGAAGAGCCTCTCATAAAGGTCTTAGGTAAGAGGTTATGGTACATTTGACAAACAGAGCTTTACTCAGAATTTATAGAACACTTCAAGTTACCTATGTTATACAAAAACACCAAGAAGGTAGAATTCAATGAGAGGATTATAGTCCCTTCTGCAGAAATATAAATACTTTATGAAAGATACTTAAGGAAAACCAAATTAAAAAGCAAATTGAATAAAATAAGAATTACTAAGCCCTGGTGACTTAAATGTATAAGAAATTTAAACACAATCCAATATTGATGAGAATATGATAGTCACACAACAAAGGCCTTAGTTTCTATTATGTGAAGTATCATGCCTAGCTTTCAGCATAAAAATTCCATTCACCAAAATAGAACACTCTCTGAACTATAAAAGGAATTAATTTAAAAGTTTAGAAATCATACAAAGTAATGTTCACAAAACACACACAAACAAGCAAAAAGAAAACAAGACTTGAAGTGTTTCAGTTTTGCCTGGCTTTCTGGAAGTCTAAGATTAATTGGTGATAAATAGGCTAACTCAACTTTTTTTTTTCTCCTGGGTGGAAGGGAAACTGAGCTCAGGGTCCTCTAGCAGACTATTTATTTAAATATGGGTGAAAGAGTATGGTATCTTAAGAAACCCTCAATTTGACAGAGAGAAGATTGGGTTCAGTTGAATGTAGGACTGCTGTCCCTTCCAGCTCTGACAGAGCTCTTTATACAAAACTCCTTTTCTCCAACAGGAAGAGATCATAAGCATTTTGTGTCTTTTCTTTGGAGATCAGCTTCAAGATGCAGTCTCCTGCATTCCAGTAAATCATGTAATTTTACAAATGAAAAGGAAGTGACAATCAGAAAATCAATCAGGGGCACAAGTGTGTATACTTATAATACTTCCTCTTCTGCAGAGATTCAGCATTGGCTCAGAGTTAATATGGACTAACTCATCTCCCACAAGCCCTCCAGCACAGGATCACAGTCACAGGAGTCTTACAAAATGGAATAAATTTAAAAGATCCGTATTTCAATGATTTTTTTATAGATGGATACAACGATATTTTATGAGTCATATTA
>NW_008338715.1:5252490-5306226 GCF_000622305.1 Nannospalax galili | reverse complement strand
ATGAGGAAACTTAGACCCAGAAAACAAACATCATGTGTTCTATCTCATTTGTGAATGTTAGCTTTGAATGTTTATATAGATGATTTTTCAACCAGAAAATCCATAGAAGTCAGGAAACTAAGAGGATCATGTAAGGGGAGACAGAACACAATGATATTAAGGAAGAAAAGAGAGTAATGAAGAAGGAAGGGTGAAATGGAGTGGGGAATAAGATGGCAGGGTAGAGAAGAGAGTATACAAAGAGATAAGTTACACTAAAGACCTTTTGAAAAAGTCATATGGAAACCTACTACTATAGAAGCTTCTTAAAATGCATATATATACAATATAAAAATAGTTTAAATGTAATCTCCTTATAATGTGGGTTCAATGACTATGACATTTCTAAGCCACTTTACAGTTATGCCTTAATAAATAGACAACATGATTCTTAGCATTGGCAAATCCAAAAGTGAACCAGAAATACTGAGCATCCATTCCTTCAGACATTTCTCAGAATTATCCTCCCTATCAAGGCTTTGCTCTTTCTATTACAGAAACAGTGTCTCCAGCATGAAAAGGGGAAGTTGAAATCAGGTCCCTCTCTTATTTTATTATAGAAGCTTGCACTTTGATTCCTAGGCCTAAAATATCACAAACAACAACAACAAATAGATTTCTGTCATTATTGAAACACTGTCTTCATTCCTTTCAAATATAAAGCTGCATATGATGATTTATACCTACATTGTGTGGATGGTAAAGACGGTCCATAGGTATGAGTAGTACATTGTTCAGTGAGCTTTTTTACATTATAAACAATAACTTTTCGGCTACAAGGTTAAGTAAAAGCCTTATTGTAATAATCATTTCTACAAATAACCTTACCAAATATTATAGGCTAGCAAATAAAAGCCCAATGCCAGAAATGGACTGCTTCTTTTGGAGTTGTTGACGGGGGGAGGGTGTTCCTGGACATCCTCAAACAATACTAATTATTGCCATTGTATTTGTTTAGCCATCAGAAATTGACAGTAAGACAATATTGCTGAAGACCATATATATATTAGGACAATGAGAAATAAAGGTGTTAGTGACCTCATGTGTTAGTGATTTCTATGTCTACTGGATAGTTTTCATAGTACTTGAAGTTTCCATGCATGTGCTTTCGGAAGAGAAAAATAATCATTAACCTTACACAGTTGTGAATGCTGTGAGTTACAGTAATGAGTGAACTGGCAAGATGTGCACACTGGTATTTTAGGGGCACAGATGTAATGGTAGCAACAAACCACCTTCTGATTTAATTTAAGGACCATTTCATAATATAGGACCACTGATTTTATGGCTAGATAGATCACAGGCTGCAGCATAATACTGCTACTACTACTACTCTGCTGAATAGACACACTATTAAACTGACTGCTAAGGATTTAATCCCATAGATTAGGGCATCTCTCAACTCACACTAGAGACTTTTCTTCTTGTAGTAGATAATTAACATAGAGACCTACAACCTTTCAATGTACAGAGAATAAGGGACTTCATACTACACACCCAAATGGGAACCCTCTGTTATGCTCTGTTCTCCCAAGGAAGATGGAGTGGAAATATTGTAAAGCTAGTGGTGATAGATGAATACAAGAAAATTATCTTGTCAGGACACGACTGGATAGTTGTACATATGAATTCAGAGTGCTTGTGACAGCATGCACAAGACCTGTGCTACCCCAAGCTAAAAAAAAAAAAATCCAAGCATGGATGAGAGAGATGGGCAAGAAACCCCAGCCCTAGGTGAGGATCACTTATCAGTTGATAGCTGCTAGGAAAGGAAAATTCAGTTTTCTGTAATGGAGCGATTTCAAGGGATGGACTCACACCCAAGAAGAGCATTTGGGGCACATAAATTAGACTTGACAGATCTTTTAAAAAAGAAAAATATTAATAGATGACAAAGTCATCGACCTAACAGTGGGAGTGGAGATACAGGAGAGAGTCTGAATAGGATCAAAATACCTTTTTTTAAATTGTCAAAGAATCAATAAAAGTATGTTTAAATAACCATGCTATAAAGAAAGTTAAAAGTCTCCCCTTGATGGGCCTGAATATTTCCTAACTACGGGCGTGTGGGTTTCGCGGAGCACCAGCTGCTGGGCGTGGTGCCGGTCTCCCACACGTCGCTGGAGTGTGGAGGGTCCCGCGGGCCGCGTCTGCTGTTTGGGTCCCTGGCTCCCCACTGCTGGGGTGGACGTGGCTCAGGTCGCGCACCACGTTGTTGTGGGTCTCTGCTACCCGCGCTGGCCCGGTCGGGTTCCGTCCCAATCCACAGTGCACTCTCTAAGTTCGGGACCCGTTGGCCACCAGGTCACGAGGGGAGGTGCAAGAGACGGCGAAAGCTGGATTTCGGTGAGTCGCGGTTTACGAAGAGACAGCTCTCTCCGGAGAGTCAGGATCACACATAGAACTCAGCTCAGTCAGTGGTACAGCCCCTTTATTCAGTGACTTAGCTCAGCTCCAAGTCTGAGTGATCCAGCTCTGATTATTGAGGGAAAACCAGGATGCTTTATACTGTGGGGGTAGTGGTAAAAGCCTTAGCTGATAGGTACTTTGTGGGATGCCCTATTTACATATGAAAGTGGGCTCCTGCCAGGCTGTCAGACTGCCTGAAAATCACACAGGAAAAGCTGGCAGTTCCAGAGCCGGAGGCCATGGCTACTTCAAAAGATGAGTCAGGAAGATGCTGGGAAGGCACCCTGCTGATAAAAGGAGTCTCTGCATATGAAGCTGAGCCCATAGGCTATCTGGACATGGAGAGACTGCTACTTTACCCAACAGGGGTCCCCAACACCTGACAACTCTATATTCCTCCCTTTTGTCCAATCTGTAACTATCCTTTCATATGATAGTTTATGCTTTAGGGAGGGGCAACTGTGATACTCCCACTCTCTTCCTTTCCCTGTCACTGCTTTTCTCTTACAAAATTCATAGGTTAACAAGGGCACAGGAGGTAGAGCCCCAAAGGTGATTTTTAAGGAAAGAAAGCACAACCCTCAACCTTACAGGTATGCTGATCAAAGAGGTGAAAGAATGTGTGGAGACAATGAAATCTGCTAAACCTGGGAATCTCCCACCCACCATACCTTAAAGCCCCTGCAAACTTTCCCTTTTAGAAAACAGAGAATATCTTTTTTTGAGAAGTTCAGTCTTTATATCCTTTTTCCAAGTCTGAATGTGAACAAAATTATGTCCTTCTCCATCTTTGTCTCTTATTTTGTTTCAGTAGATGGGGCAGGTCGTATGAACTCTAGGAACCAGCAACAGAGTATTGAAGTTTCAGTTCTTATTTTTTTAATTTTTTAAATTTAATTCTTGTGTATTTTATACAGAATACCTTAAAGAATCTTAGTCATCTTTATATCTCCATTCCCACCAACATGCTTCCACAGACCCTCCCCCCCCTTACTGGAACCCATATACATCTGTTTTAAGGCCCAATGTGTTCAAGTCTGTGTCATCAGACATGCACCTCCTCCCTGGCTCTTACAATCTTTCCTCCCCCTCTTCTGTGATTGTCCCTGAGCCGTGGGTGGGGCACTTTTATCTTGGGGGCACTTAATAGCTACCTAGTTGGACTAAAAGCCCACTCAGTGGGAGGAACTTCAAGTGTGGTACTGTAAACATAACCAAATGCACATGGCTAGAGGGGTCATAGATCTTGGAGAAAAATGAAAGACTGTCACATCCATAGACTAATTTCTTGCTATATGCAAAATACGTATCCTTATATTTACAGACAAATAGTCACCACTTATCAAAGAAGTTTATTTTGCACCAGTCTGAGACTATTACCAAGTACCACAATTGGTCACACACAGACATTGTCTATGAATTTCCCAGGCCTAAGTGACACATCTACAGTGCAACCTCTACATCTAAGGCACAGGGAACATAGAACAGAGGTAATGAAGAAGACACTAATGGATCTCTCAATTCTCATTAATGAAATTCCCACAAAAGCTACAAATGGCCAAAATGTAGAGATTGGTCCATGGACAAGACTGTTATATGAGTTCTTGTTTTTATAAGCAGTTTATCATATGGTGGAGGTCCATCCTTAATGACTTTCAAGCCAAATAATTTCTGTCCACCTAATAATGTCCTCATTGGTGACTTAATCACTTCTAAAGTGTAAGGAATATTGTCATGTGTGGAAACATTTGTAGAAACCTCCTTTTCCTCTGGTATTTTTGAATGGATTAATATAGTACTGAAATATGATTCTGTAAGTCCACCACCATTATGTCCTTTCCTCATATTTATATTTCATATTTATATGTTCCACTTAAGAAATTACAACTAACTAAAGAAATCATCAGAATTATGAATTTATCCTAAATTATCATATAGTACCTGTGTGGTGCTCAAATTTAATTAATAGTTCTCGGAGGTATGTTGTTTGTCCTGCCCATTCAAAGCATTAAATACCTACCATCTGCTTTAGAATTAATTCAGCAGAATCATTGAAGTAATTGTTTGTCTTGCTTTCATGAATAGATTTTGGAAGCAGTTCCACACACTCCAGAAACAACTTTATAAGGAGGGTTTGCAAATCAGAATTTTAATGAAACTTCTCATAAAATAATAAACTTACATAAAAAGTTCATTTGACAAAGAACAATAGAAAGCCATTACCACATTGGACACTGCTCACTGAAAGCATAATTCTTAATAATATTACTATCAAAATATTTGCATATTAACCATAATAGTTAGTAAATGGGATTTGCAGCACTAAAGTTGTTCATTCAAATGCATACTTCTAAGGAGGTAGATGATGACAATTTCCCATTTTGTACTTTGATGGTGTTTCCTGAGCTAGAATATAATTCTATTATATTAGGAACTTTATTTATTCACAATCATATCCCTGCATCCAGAAGGTACTGTGGTATTTAATAAATAATTATTTAATAAATAATAAAGTATTTAATAAATAATCATTTCCTAGGTGAATGGAATCATTAAGATTCTCATAAAAATAGGCTTGAAAGCTGCTTCTTTCCTAAAGAATATTGGGACTACTTCAAGCTTTGTGGAAACTACCAATTCACCCCTTGACAAGGGCTGCAAAGAATCAATTCAGCAAAATGCAGACAGTATAGATGACTATTCTGATATGGCTACTACCATGTCAGCAACATTTTATGTTGAATATAAAGAGCTATGTACTAATCATTTTCTGACAATAATCACAAAGTGGCAATGAATTTTCTAAGAAAAATGAAAACCAAAGTTGTAGAAAATGTTACTCTTTGCTACTCCAGTGGATATAATTTATTACAGAGGCATTTTTAACATGGACACAAACCCCCAAAGAACCCAAGACTATGTTTCTGTGCATATATTTATAACAACCAACTCCTTTGCTACAGTAGAGTTAGAAAAGCATATGATACTGGTTTGGCATGCCTTTTTTGCATATACTGACACTACAAACTAATCTTGAGTAACTAGATAGGCTTTCATATTGGTTACTAAGTGATAAGACATTATTCAGAAAGTAATAAGTAAGGATTAAGAATAGTATCATACATTTTAAAATACAAATATAAAATAAGCATATAATAAACTGAATAATTTATTGAGTATTTTATATCAGTGCCTTTCATTCTTTTTAGAACCATCAATTTCTTAGTTCACTAAATATTAAGATATTCTTGGTGATGCAAAAGTAAACTTCTATGGATCTAACAGGCTGCCATGTATCTCTCTTGATCTAGCCATTCTAATTGAAAGTTTACAGAAGAATACTTTCTTCTTGGTATTGCAGGCAGACTTGAACTAGGATTATGCCTTTCCAAATACCTCTATGTAAGCCCTTCATCCCAAAGAGGAAAAAGATATTCATGTACATTTTCACTAATTTTTTTAATTGCAAAAATGTAGAAAGTTAATTTTATCACTAAATCCATTAAAAGAATACTAAACTATAATTTTTTCCACCAATTTTTACTCTAGTCTTTTATTTAGTTAATATTTAGATTGGGAAATTTTGCAATGCCAGTTTTATAAATTGTCACCATCATATTTAAATTATGGCTATTCACTTTCATGAAGCAGTAGAACATTATATTTATAAAAGTTCACACTGGCTCTTGAATTTTCTCAAACTTTACTTAAACAAAATGTGAATATAACCATATAATTGAATGGGTTAAATTTGGTATTGAATAGTCAGAAATCGTAGTCAGCTCTTATATTTTTGATTGAATTATAATATACATACAGAACAGTGCATGTGCCAAAAGTTCATGACTCAAGGAGATTTCAAAAAACATAAAGGCCGAAATATTCAGAACGTGAGTAAAAAACGCTAATATTACCATCACTCAAGAAGTTTCCCTCATGTTGCCTTCCAGTCACAACATCTCTTCTTAAGAATGACTGATGTTCTAATGTCTAATATCAATTTGTTCATTTTATTATATTCTTGAAACTATGTGGGGTGTACTTCTTTGTATCTGGTTTCATTTTCCCAACTTTAAAGTTGCAAGATTCATTCTATTATAAAATTCATCTCTTTAAATTCTCGTGTCTGAATTCTTTTCTTGTTTCTAGTTTGTGTTAGTTATGAATGATGATAATGTGAACAATCTGATCCATGTTTGTTGCCTAATCCATCTGCACATTAACATCACATATAAGATGGAATTCCTGATGTTTGCTAAAAGCACAGATTACATAAAGCAATCAACATTTAAAGGTTCTTGAAGTTTTACAAAGTAGTTATGGTTGTTTTCGCTCTCATTAGCCATTTAAGAATTGGACTCTCTCCCTCAAAATGGTTGGGTTATTTACTTTTTGTTATTCCTTTTATGTTTATGCGATTTTCTTGGTATTGTGTTATATTAGTTACTTTTCTTATTATTGTGACAAAACACCTAGTAAAAACACTTAAAAAGAGTTCAAGTGTAAAAACCCCTCATTCTGAGAAAACCATGGTGGCAGAAGCATCAGTCTGGGCACTTGTATCTTCAGTCAGGAAATAGAGAGGGATGATGTTCTACTCTCCACTTGTTTTCTCCTATTTTATTTATTCTGGGACCTGAGACCATGGTCTGGTGCTACTCCTAATCACAGTGGGTTTTCCATTTTCAGTTAAACTTTTCTAGAAACACCCTCATAGACATTCCAAGAGGTCTGTTTCCATGGGGATTCTTTATTGATTAAAGTTGACAATAAAGATTTATCATCATAACTCCATCCCTTTTCATCATGACGTTCAAATGTATCAGTTTAAATCACAATATCCATCTTTAGTATCTAAAGTCTAATTTTTGTCTCTTACTGCAAAATGTACTCATTCTGTCTCCTGAAGTCCCCATAGGCTTTACAGCTTCAGCAGTGAACAATGAGTGGTGTTTTGCCTTCTGGAAAACTTTCCTTCTGTACCAGTGTATAGCAGGTTTCTCTTATTGATGCTGCTCTAACAACCAAAGTGACTTTGTCTATATTCTTTCTCCTTGTCTGCAAGCTCAAACTTGTTCACCCATCTTTCCTCAACATACTATTATCTCCAAATCCTTCTGTTCTTTCTCATTTTAGACGAATGAGAAGAGGAAGCTGTGATCATGCCACCATCTGAATGTTATATGGTCTTGAAATTTCCTTAGTCAAAGAAAGTAGTTCATAACTCTTGACTTTTGTCCCACTTATCAGAACACATGGAGAATGAAACCAACTTCTTTGACAGAATAGGATATGCATGGTCTCAAAACTAGTTCCCAAAATTCATTGATTGTTTCTGAAGCCTCATGAGCTGGGCCTTCAGGGTCCACATTATTTTTCTGAATTCCCAAAACCATGGTCCAAAAAGCTCTACTTACAACATTCTCTAGCTTCTTTAGCCCCAAATTTCAAGCTCTTCCATATCTTTGCCATAAATCAAGTCCAAAACCTATGAACCACATAGTTAGATTTATCACAGAAAAGCTTTTCTCATTTCTTGACAAAATGCCTGTGAATTCAACTTAAAGAATGAAAGGTGTATCTTTGTTCAAGGTTAGAATATAATCAATCAATCATGACAGGGATGTCATGGGGGCAGGTTCATAGGAAGCCAGTCGCAGTGCATCCACTATCGGGAAGTAGAAAGAGATGAATGTTGGTGCTCCACTTTCTTTCTCTTTATATTCAGTCTGGGATCCCTGATCATGAAATAATACTGCTCACATTCAGTGTGGGTCTGTTACCAGAGATGTTAGGGTTAGGGCCTAGGCCCTCACAGCCTTAATATACTAGGCTCATCCACCTATCTTCAACATGCCAAGTCAATAACCAATAGTGAAAGGAAGAAAAATTAGCTTGATTCAATGTGGCCACACTGAGCAAAAGAACAAAGAGTTACAGTGATCCTTAGGTCCATCTTTAGGGTCTGGACATGGGATTTAACCTTTTCATCTATGTTGAGATTCCTGTAGGAAACCTCAATTTCTTGGGATTTACTGTGTCTTTAGAATGTCTTCATTCCTCTCAGGACAGTTACATATTGTTCCTCCCCAAACAAACATTTCTAGAAAGAATCTCATAGGTCTACCCAGAGAGATTTCCTTGGTAACTCTCAATGAAACGAAGTTGGCAATAAAGAGTACAACCACACAGGCTGACGTGTGTGCTGAACAGCTTCAGCTGTCAACTTGACACACCTAGGAAGCGTGAAACACAACTGAAAAATTCCCTCTAACACATTTGAATGTGGAGTGTCTATGGAGGCTTTTCTTGACTATCAAGTGATATGGAAAGGCCCAGCCTACTGAGCATGCTGCTTCCCGTGGGCAAGTCAATCTGTGTTTCATAAGCAAGCAGGCCAAATACAAACCAGAGGAACAAGCTAGTAAGTAGTTTTCCTCCATGGTCTGTGCTTCGGTTCCTTGGTCCAGATTCCTGGCTTGCTTCAGTGATGAGCTGTGATCAGGACGTGTAATCCAAATAAACCCTTTCCTTCCAGAGTTGCTTTGGTCATGGTGTTTATCACAGCAAGAGAAACCAAAAGGCAGAAGTTGGTACCGGGATTGAGGGTATTGCTATGGTGGACTTCATCATGTTGTTCTGGGAAAATTATTGAAGCCTTTGAAACTTCAGGCTGGGAAAGCCATTGAGTGCTTGGACCTTAGTGAGCTGTTCTATGGGAGCTGGGAGTATTGTATGATGGATACCCGGATTGTGAAGATTCAGAGGTAAATTTAAGAGTCCCTTAGCAACTCTACTTGGACTAATTGTGTGCTATTTTGAATTAAGAATCTGTGGTCATCTGGGGCTGAAGAATCAGCTGAGATTAGCAAGAGAACAATAGCACTCAATGAAACCTTTACTGGGACAATTGAGGGTGATTAACTAAAATTTGGCTGTGATTAATTACAGACCAGCATTGTTGAGGTGAGATCTTTTAAGAAGTATTTTCATGGGGTCAGCACAGAGAATCTTTGGTATTGAGGGAGGCAACACTGCATTTCAAGGTAGTGTCTCCCTAGTGGTACTGGTTTCGATGGGGTGAAAGCTGAAGAAATGAACAGGTCATAAAGAGTCTTAAGGATTGGCACACTGTGACAGGATAGGCCATTGGTGAAGCTGCAGATTCAGTTTCAGTGAAGACCCTATGACACTGGAGATAACAGGACCATGGAATGACAACCAAAGGCAACAGCAGGTGTGGAGTGGAGTTGGCCTGAGGCTAAGAGACAAGTTCTACTGTGGATGGCAGAGCAAGAGAAGTGATGCTGCCCAAGCCTTTGAAACCCAAAAGATTGTGAGTAAAGACCAGATGTTAGATATTGAGCAACATTGCAGAGTTCAGTTTTGCCTACATGTGAACCATTCTTCCCTTTTGAAATAACAAAGAATGTAACTTCTTTTTCATTTTGCAGAAGTCCACATTTAGGAGTATTTAAATTATTTTAAAGAGATATTGAACTTTTGAAGTGTTGGGATTTTTAAGCACTGTGGGACTTCTAAAGTTCTACTGTGTTTTATACTATGATATTAATATTATCACAAGATCTCGGGGACAAGAAACGGAAAGATTTTTGTTTGATAGTGATGTTAGTATGTCAAGTTACCAAGGTGTTAATTGTGCTGGATAGCTTCAGGTGTCAAGTTGACACAGCTGGAAAGAGGAAACCTCAAAGGGGAGTTCCTTCTACTGGATTAGCCTATGGGTATGTATGTGAGGCATTTTCTTAATTGCTGATAGATGTGGGAGGGTCAAACCCACTGTGGGTGGTGCCAACACTGGGGACTTGGTTCTGTGTTTTGTCAGAAAGCAGGCTGAGCACAGGCCAGAGAAGTAAGCCACTAGGCAGTTCCTCTGCTGCCCATGCTTCAGTTCCTGCTTCCAAGTTCCTGCCCTGAGTTCCTGCCTTGACTTCTCTCTGTGGTGGACCGTCACATGGAAAGGTAGCATGAAATAATCCCTTTCCTCCCCAAGCTATTTTTGTCAGAGTGTGTTATCACAGCAATAAAAAGCTAATTGGGACAGCATGGTTTGAATAGTACCTCCAAATTTCATGCATTAAAACAGGATGGCTAATGCGACAGGACTAAGACATAAGAGCTTGGGAGCTAGCGAGATGGCTAGGTGCTTAACGGTGCATACTGCTCCCGTAGAAGACCTGAGTTCAGTTTCCAGCACTCATGTCAGGCGTCTCAGAGTCATCCGTAACTCTAGCTCCAGGGTATCTTCCACCTTTTTTTAAATCTTTGATGGACAACTGTACTCATTTGCGTGCGCGCGCGCACACACACACACACACACACACACACACTTAAAAAGTTATAAAAAAATAAATCTTTCAAAAAGTTGATGTAGGTTCTTTAAGAAGAGATTAAGATAGAAGTCCTCCTGAACACAATTAAGTTTCTTAACAAAAGGCAACATACACTATTTAACTCTCCTTTCTGTCATGTGAGGATATAACCCCTCCCTCTGGAAACCTGTGTAGAAGGTACTAGATTATAAGCAGAAATCAGATCCTCAAGAGGCAACTAACTCATGATGGTTTGGTCTTATACTTCCTTGACTCTGGAACTATGAAAAATAAATTTCTGTCCTTTATGAACTACCAATCTTGGATATTTTGGATTAGAAAATGTATATTTAATCTGTACGTCTCTGACAAATAATAAGGATTACATGTTTTCATGTGTTGATTGACCATTAGTACATCATATAATTTTAGGGTGTCTAGTCAGGATGATATCCATTAGGCTACGGAATTTTCAGTACTTAGGATTAGAATTTTTACCCTAACAACCTTAATATATGGCATTTGAATTACATTAAATATAAGTGCCACATGGCTGAAAGCATTCATATTTTTCTGGTTTTTATTTTCTATATTGTTTTCTTTTAGATCAATACTCAGTTATCAAATATTCAGTAACTATTGAAGTAATTCATTCATTTATTTCAAAAGCTTTCTTCATATTGAGTCATCTATACCAGTAGAGTTCTATATAAAACTTACATTTTAACAGATTTTTTTATCTTTTATCTTACATTTTAACAGATTTATTTTAAAGTTCTTGTCCTTTAAATAAGAAGCTTTTGCAAATCTCAATTGATATCTAGGAGTGGGAATAGGTTTGCAATATGTGTTTACTTAATTGTTTTCTGTCCACACGGGAAACCTCTGGGGTTCCATTTATATTTCTCATCATGAAGCCTGACACTACAATTTTCTTTCTCTCTACAAAGCTCCTTTTGTCTTCAACTTGTACGTAATTGTCATATTCAATCACAGCATTAATCTCACCAGTACACCCCTTTCAGCTCTAACTGCCTTTTCTGTACAAATGATAGAAAAGAAAACACAGCCAGTTTCAGTTCAACATATCAAAGGGGGCTGGAAATCCAATTTCCTGATTCCCAGCTCTGTTTTCTCTATATTAGAAATGTAATACAACTGAGTGAACTTTAGCTACTATAGCTACAGAAAGTCTAAAATTCAGAGTCACAAATCAACGTCTATCCCATAATCTTCAATTTCAGAGGGTACAGATGAAAAGAAAGGTGAAGCAAAATAGTTGGGAGGAACACATTCAGGGGGAATTTGATTTACCAAATTTCACTTTGTTTACCCTTGATTTCTCTACACTGTTCTTTATGGTGTTACTGTTTAAAGCCATGAGGGCATTTGATGGAGAGAAGATGAAACTAAATAGAAAAAGACTGTTGGTAAGGACAAGATAATAGGGTGGTAATAAATAAAGGCAATGCCTGGGGTAAAGAATTCTAATTATGGATTCACATACACAAGTATACACAAAAATATCTAGACATCATATATAATAAAGATAGTACCTTTTGAAGCACATCATTAATAAATTAGAGGCCTTTCATTGGCAAACTTTTCCATCTGATAGTAAAATTAGAAATACTAAATCACCAACCTCATCAAATATTACTGTGTATAAGGGAGTTTCACTAAATTATACTGAGAATGTAGAGAACACTGAACAGTCTCCAAATATTACTGTCATTACTTATATAAATATTACAAAATAAAATGACACAGTAACAACAGAGAAAGGCATCTCATAAAAGGAATGAAGTTTTTTAAGTAAATTGTAGGTGCCATCACTACTGACTGGTATGTTGTATTATGAACTGTAAGGAAGAATATATGAGAACTTGAGAAATCACAGGTAATAAATAGCCAGGTGTAAATTACCATCCCCTCACCTATCACAACATTAGCACTCACTCACTACGAAAAGTCAAAATGGATTGCTGCTCCTTTAACACTCAGTGTATTTCTAAAATGTGGAAGTACAAAAATGATACCCACAGGTCTGTACTGTAATGTTTATTGTTTACTTTCTATACTGCATATTCGCATGGAAAATAAAATCATTCTCAAAAATATTAAAGCAGCATTTCTTACTTTCAAGTTAGCAAACTATCAGTTGAGAATATTCTAACATATGCGAGAGCAAATTATCTGCATTTAATTCACATCATTTTACAAAGTAAAATTTACATAATCTGTTCACATTGCTAATTATTAGTGTTATTAAAAATAAAAATAATTCAGCCCAGGGTGGGTTAAATCAATGTATTGAAATTTATTAATGTCTTTCAAAATATGCTGAATATAAATATAGAAACAGAAAAAATTTAGATGCTTTATAGATCTTATATAGAGTAAGAAATTCAAGACAATGAACAACTGATTTTTAGGTGAAGATGAGAATAAAATGAGGAAGAAGAGTAATATAAAATCCATCAAATAAAATATCTACCAAAAATCATATTTTTTACTTCACTTTGACATAGCTGATGATATATTGTGCTGTGTTTTAATAATTTAAATTATAAAATTATCAACTAAATTAAAATTAATCTAGAATTTTCAGGCATACTCAAATCCTATTATTTTTATACTGTAAGTTATTCATATTTGTCTTTATAGCTAGTATAACATAAAAGAAACTTGAATTTGAAATAGTCAGTATAATGTACAACATAGTACATTTAGAGACAATCTCTCATTAACTGTGAGACTATATAATACAAAAATCATTCTGATTGATCTTATGAATTGACTTGCTTTCTATTCTGTAGAAACTTAAAATCTCAAATCTACCCATTCCAGGCCACATTGAAGCAAAGATTTTGGGTGTAAAAGAGACCTCACTCATTAGCTGTATTCCTGCCAGATTAGGAAGACTGAAACTAAGCCCAAGTTCTCTATTGATTTATCCTTCTAATGATAAGAATTAGCCAAATACAGGACAAGAAGCAACTAAAAGAGGAATGCTTTACTTCAGTTTATGGATTAAAAGGCTACAACCCATACGAACAGGAAGGCATGGAGACTGGAGGTAGCTGATCACATTGTGCTTCGTCAGCAAGCAGAATGAGACAAATGCTGGTGCTTACTATCCGGTCTAGGATCTAAGCCCAAATGACAGTGTCAGTGACCTTCAGGGTGGGTCTTCCCATCTTAGCAAAACTTTTTGAAAACTTCCTCATAGACATACCCACAATATTTTTCTATGGTGAATCTAAAACCATTCAACTTGAAGATTAAGGCTAACTTTCATAACACATCTTGGATCTATAAGACAAAAGTTCATAAGGAGACGAGGCAGTTGGAGAAAGAAAAAAGAGCTCCTTGAACTCCAGAAACGAAGTATGTTAGTGTTCCTAAGTTCAATGACTCATAATTGGGCCTAGATTCTCATTCCCTTTAATTCACACTCAGCATACACAATTGGCTATATAAAATTCAGAAATAATTGAAATATGTGTCATATATTAGAGTCCTTCTAAGAAACAGAATTGATAAAATGAATGTATAAGTATATATAATGAATGTAAACATATTGCATCAACATATATATGTATAAGCATATAGGATTTACTTGATTGGCTTACAGATATGGTCTACATAGTCGAACAATGACTGTCTTAGAGCGGAGAGCCAGGGAATCCACTAGTTTCTCAGTCTTCAAGGCTGGGTGTCACATTAGCACTAATCTGGAACTGGAGGCCTGGAAGATTCCTGGAGATAGCTGCTGATCTTCAGACTATACTGGAGGCCCCAAGCAGCTGATTTAACATTGGTGAAGGAATGGCCAGCAACAGAATAGATAAACTTTCCAGCTGGGTAAAAACAGTTTCTTTCTTCCACATCGTTTCATCCCTAATGCCAGCAGAAGGCACTCCCTTATCCAGGGTATCCTTCCTGCTTCAAATTATATCATCAAGGAAATCCTTCAGAAAAAAACAAAACAAAAAAAAACAAAACAAAGCAGAATAGCGTGGTTTAGAAGTGTAGGCCTTTAATCCCATCACTCAGGAGGCAGAGGTACACAGATCTTTGTGTGTAAGATGGAGACCGGCCTGATCTACATATTGTGCTCCAGGCCAGCTGGTTGACTGAGACAAAAGAAAAGAAGAAGAAGAAAAGAATACCCCTCAGAAGTGCCCAGAGGTTTGCATTTTAGTTGCTCACAGATGCAGTCTATAGAGGACCAAGATTTAGCTACCATAAGTCTCCCCCTTGTCAACCTGACACTCAATCTCACCTCTTTATAGCATGCTTAATTTCCAAATGGAAACAATGACAAAGCAATAACTCTGCCTAGCGTGATATCACTATCCCATATGCAACTCAAATCTATTATATATTTTAGAATCAGTGACAAAGTCCGTTGAGGAATGCTTAGCACTTAAGTGTCTCATGATTTAAATATGATGATATAGATTTATAATATTTAGTGAATGATATGATCTCAAACAACGTTACATTGCATAATAAATAGAGG
This sequence comes from Nannospalax galili, assembly GCF_000622305.1. NCBI lineage: Eukaryota > Metazoa > Chordata > Mammalia > Rodentia > Spalacidae > Nannospalax > Nannospalax galili. The sequence goes on along the minus strand of NW_008338715.1, from coordinate 5,290,917 downwards.
GAAGGGGATAGAGAAATGGATCAGTGTCAAACACTCATGCACATGAAAATAAAAATATAAATAATTTTTAAATTATAGGAAAGAAAATACAGATACTAGCTTATTATTTACATAACTATTTTCTTAAGAAAACAGGACAGATACACTCATGTCAATTACAGTTCTCATTTGTGAAACTGATGATGTGGCCATAGCTGGTGCTTGTAACTATCTTTTTCTACTATCCGTTCTGTATTTCCTCCAAACTCAGCAAGCACCTCAGCAGGTCCTGGGTCTTCTCTGGATCAGTGACCCATGCCACATCCCTGAAGAGACTGGGTCCTTTGGCATCCTGCCTAGACTGAGTTGAAGTTCCCCTTTGACCTTAATCACTGAACATGATAGTTAGTCCCAAGAGACACCCTAATTTATCTCTTGCACTCCAGTCATAATCTTTACCCTGCGGAGAAGTAGTCTAATTTCCCCCGGAGTGGGGATCAATCACCCTTCCTATTACTGTTACTCCTTTCTTAGCCTGTTAACTTCAGAGCATCAAAAGCCCCAAGTGGCCAGGGGAAGTTTTAAATTCTACTCCAATAGAATGTTTGTTGTGTCTCCTGTCAGAATCACAACCCGTCTGGAAACCAGACTTCTAGGCAAGCAGAGCATGGTCATAGGAATAGGAAGCAGCAATTTTTCTATCAGGTCACTAGAAGTGAGAATGAGTGGAACCATTCCCATTTCCATGCCTTGATTCCAGGACCTTTGAATCCTGGCTGTAGGAGAAACAGTATCATATATTGCATGCTGATTCAGAGCTACCACCTTCAGGAGAAACCTGCCCCTAAACTCCAGGCTATTGCCAGACCATTGGCAACATAACAATGTCTTTAAAGTATCCTTCCATCCATCTATCAAGCCAGCTTCTATAGGATGATGGGGAACATGGTGAGAACAGTGTATTTCGTGAGTATGCACCAACAGCCACACTTCTTTGGCTGTGAAGTGAGATTCTTGATCAAAAGTGATGCTATAGGAATTATCATGACAGAGGATGAGGCATTGTATAAGTCCATGGATGGAGATTTTTATTTTTATTTTTTTATTGAGCTTTTAAAATTTCATACAACATTTCCCACTCACATCCAGACCCCCTCCCCCATGCATGCCTTCCCCATCCCCCCCTACTGAACCCTATGCACTCTGCCATACATGCTGAGTTCTATTCATTCAGGTGTTTGTACCCAAATGTCCTTCAGTGTAAATGCATACACTGTCAGCCCAATTGATGGAGATTTGTCAGAAGCATTAAGTGTGGGAAAAGCAATCTATAACCAGTTTAAGTCTCTATTAAGTAAGGACAAAGTGCTGCCCCCTCCATAATGGAATTAGTCCAATGAAGTCAATCTGTCATAAGGCCACTGGCTGATCACCCTAGGAAATGGTGCTGTATTTGATTCTCAATGTTGGTCTCTGCCACTGCAGGATCTGACATTCAATAGCATCTGCAGTTATGTCATCCTTTGGCGAGTGGATATCCATGTTGTCAAACCCATGCAGCAAACTCCATCTCTGCCACAATGGCCACTTTGTATATGGGCCACTTGGGCAATCAAAGGGATGGTCAAAGAAAGAGGCTGACTGTCCATAGAATGGGTCATCCCATCCACTTGATTACTGAATTCTTTCTCTGCTGAAAAGAAAGAATTTATCACCCTTTGATAAGCATTTACATGAGACACAAGCATCTTTTGTCCATTTGGAGAGATTTATCCACATAACGTCTCCCCAAATGTCTTTCTCATCTATTTTCTAATAATGCTCCTTCCAACTACCTGATCATTCAGACAAACCACTGGCTACAGCCTATGAATCAGTACAGGATTATACATCTGGACTTGCACAGTACCAGTAGTTCTACCTCTTGTGAATATTTCCCTCTACCAATATTCTTTAGGGCTTCCGCAAAAGGGGGCTGTAATGCAGCAGTCCACATCTTTGTGATGTCTGGAGTGTTCCAAACCATCAACACACTAGGCCTTAGTCTTCTCTTCATCAGTCACTGATCATAGGGCATACACCATGAGGCCATAGGTGCATCCCTGGACATACAAGGTATTATAAAGGGCGTTACAAAGGCATTTGCGCAACTTCTTTATGCAATTTTCTTGTGTCTTCAGTAACTGTTTAGGCCAGATATTATATATTTCACTCTATTTTGTAAAAGATTGCTGCCATGGATGTACTACATTATGGCTTGCTGGGTCAGAAAATACCCAGCTCATGATGGGCAGATCAGATCACACGGTAATATTTGGTGGCTCATTGTCAAATACTCAGTTTCCATTAAGGCCCAATAGCAGGTGAAGAACTTTCTCTCAAACGGGAAATAATTATTTGCAGATGATGGTAGAGCCTTTTCCCAAATCTCAAGTGTCTCTGCTGTTATTTCTTTACCTATAAATAGGGGCCTGCCAGAGACTCCAAACAGCATCCTTATCTTTCACTGACACATCAAATATCAGCATGTCTGATATGACCCTATTGATAGAGCAGTCTGCACAGCTGCCTGGAGCATTTGAAGAACCATCTCCAGTTTTAAGCCGCACTCAAAGCTAGCAGCTTTCTGAATCATTTGGTGTATGTGCCAGACTATCACATATAAGTGAGGATCATGCTGCCTCAAAAATGCAAATAGGGCTATTAAGAATTATGCTTCTTTCTTGGTAGTGGGAGGAGCCAGGTACAACACTTAGCCTTCATCTTAGAAGGAATATCTCTACATGTGCCATACCACTATACTTCTAGAAATTTTACTGGGGTAGAAGGCTCTTGAATTTTGGCTGGATTTATTTCCCATTCTGTTCTTCACAAGTAAGTAGAGAGTGGTGGCTATCTCCTGCTTACTTGGTCCAATCAAAAAAATGTCAGCAATACAGTGGACTAGTACAGTATTTTGTGGAAGAGGCAGGTGATCAACATCTTTTTTTTAAGTTTTAAAGAATTTATTGAGAATTTCACACTCGCATGTAAGGTGTTTTGGTCAAACCCACACCCACTCCCTCCCTTCGAACTCCTCCCATATCTCCCTATCACTTTTTCCTGAACAACTTTATGTACTCTTTCTTTTTTTGTTTTTATGGTGATTTTTGCTACTCTAACATCCCCCCTCCAAAGAGGTAACCCTAAAATATTTAGGGATTAGATAAGCGCTCCCAAATACTTTTGACATTTTTGGCCTTTGGAACAGAGTATGTTGCTAAGAGGCCCAAGGACATTTTGAATTTTAGCCAAGAAACTGGCTACTTTTCTTTGGGGTCTTTTTACCCTAACTGACTAGTAAATTCCTACCTCCTATTCTTATCACACCATCCTCTGAAGCGTTTACCCAGATTCCTGATAGGGAAATGGAAGGCAGATCACTCAGGCTTTTTCCATGCTGAACATGGCCACAGGGTGAAGCAATTGGGGTACCCCTTCAGTGGGTCTATCTAAAAGACTCCCAAATTGCATAACTATTAACTGTAGGAAGAAAAGAAAGTCCTTGACTGGTGCCTAGGAAATCTGAAGGAATAGTAAAGGCAAGAGTAGTTAGCATTGCAAGCTCTAGACAGGGTACCAGAAAAAAGTCAAAACAGGGCAAATTTCAAATGTTCATATCAGAGTCCATTGGAATTTCTTGACAAGAGCTTTTGGAAGCTCTTATCAATAGCTCTTTGGGCTAAATTTTGGCACAACACTTAAGAATCAACATAATCTTGAAGTAGAACTGTGAAGGTATAGTGGTGGGCTTAACAGTTGAAATAAATTTGATTCTGGTAGTCCTGATGAACATGTATTGAGAAAAAAGTAGCCAGGAAATGTGCAAATCTGCTCAAGAAAGGAATCCAGACAGTGCCAGATAGAAGAGACCTCCCTTAGAGCAACAAATATGCTGTATAGTGCTCATCAAAGAAACTTTTTGTAACGTATGGAGGTTGCACATCTGGTCAGGCACAGAGAACGTACACCTGGGAGATGCCCAGTACTAGGTGTCACATCTGCAGCAGATTCTCTACAACCGAGATTCATGGACTATAATGGAATAAGGTATATAGAGAGGGCTAATGCACCCCTCAACTCTCACCAGTGAGGCTTCCATGTACATAAAAGTACAATACACGCAGAAGGCCACAACTGGGCAAGTTATGGAGAATAAGAGACTGCAGAGTGTAGGACAGGACTCCTCAGGCAAGAGCCAAGGCTGGATCATGAACATAAGGAGGTGGAGGCTTCCAGGCCACTTGAGGCTTGCTCATTTGAGCCTGTGCCAGTGATGGCATCAAACACAGGACCCGTGTCAGCTCAATTAAACAAGGGCCCAAAGGGGAGGTGACAAATAGGTGGCAGGCCAGCACTAGATTGAGAATTATTTGAGACTGATTGCTGCAGGGTGAGGGAGAGTATGACTTACGTTCTCCCACTGAATGGGCTAACTAGACCTCAGTGGACACATGGGTTTACATAGTCTCACTGGATGGGCTGACTAGACTTCTGTGGACACTGAGGGACATTTGGATACAAACACCTGGGTAAATAGGACTCATGTATGGCAGAGTATATAGGGTTCAGTGGGGGAATGGGGAAGGCATAGGGGAGAGGGTATGGATTTGATTGGGCAATGTTGTATGAAATTTTAAAAGCTCAATAAAAAAATAGCTAAAGAAGGGGGGGACCACTACTGGGAAAACAGGTATATTTCATTAACTCTTCATTAAGTTTGCAGTAGCCAACTGTCATTTTCCATGATATATCTGTCTTCTTCAGAGGTTATGTAGAAGAGTTCAAAGGAAATGCAGTGGAAATCAACTCCCACACATTGTTCAAATCCTTGATGGCAGTACTAAATTCTGTAACCCCTCCAGGGATGTAATAGTGTTTGAGCATCATTATTTTCCCTGGCAGAGGCAACTCTAATGGTTTCCATTTGCCCAGAGTAAAGATTCTCTTCCAGGGCACACTTAGAGAACTTCAGATTGTTGATGTGAATCTGTAATCAGTTAATTTTATCACTGAGCTCATTTTTTTTCCTTTGTCACTTTATCCAGAAATGCTAGAATGAGCCAGCCATCACTGTTATTTTCCTCATTTTTCCACACATGGTCAGTTTTATGTATGGCATGAGTAAATTCCTTGTTATTCACAAGAGGTGAATCATTAGTATCAAATGCATTTATCTTAACAAGTTATTTGCATAGTTCATACCATGGACTTCTGGTGCTCTCTATGCTACCAGGGTCGTCTAACAACCATCAGTTTTGTCCAGTTAGAGAGCCAACTCCATATACCACAAGTCCACAAGGAAAATTCATCCTTACATATCTGTTTCTCTAGAAGCACTCCTGGCAACACAATCTGTATTAGTCAGGGTTCTCTAGAGGAACAGAACTGACATAATGACTATATAATAAATATATATTAATAATGAATATCTAGTTGGTGTGCTGGATGACTTCTGTTGTCAACTTGGCACACTTGCATGGAGGAAACCTCAACTGTGAATTTCCAGCATTGAATTGGCCTGTGGGCATGTCTGTGGGATATTTTCTTAATTGTTGAGTGATGTGAGAGGGCCCAGCTTTTGTGGGTGGTACCACCCCTGGACAAGTGGTCCTGTATTATATAAGAAAGCAGGCCAAGTGAGGGCCAGGAGAGCAAGCCAGTAAGCAGCATATGTCCATGGTCTGTTTACCAGGTTCCCGCCTTGAGTTCCTGCTTTGACTTCCCTCAGTGATGAACTGTGATCCGGGAGATGTAACATAAAATTAACCCTTTCCTCCCCAAGTTGGTCAGTGTTTTTTCATCACAGCAATAGAAAGCTAACTGAAACATATGTGTTTATTAGACTGACTACAGGATATGAGCCACATAATCCAACAATGATTGTCTCACACTGGAAAGACTGAGAATCCAGTAGTTGCTCAGTCTTCTAGGTGGGATGTCTGAATAGTACCAATCTGCTATTGAAATCCTTTATGATTCCTGGAGAGCTGCTGGTCTTCAGTCTATGTAGAAAGCCCAAGCAGTTGGTTTTACCATTGGTGAAGGAATGACCAGTGTCAGGGTAGATGAACTTGGCAGCAGGAGTGAAGGCAAGCAGGTAAAAACAGTAAACAATTTTCCTCCTTCCATGTCTTTTTATCCTGGGTGCTAGCAGAGATGCCTCCCATATCTAGGGTGTGTCTTTATGTTCTAGATAAAGAGATAATCTCATGAAGAAATCCCTCACAGGAATGCCCAGAACCTTGTGTTTATTTGATTCCAGATTCAGTCATGTTGACAACCAATATTATCAGATCTTATGTATTTCCTGTGCCACACATTGACAGAGATAGAAGAAGAATGGGTTAAAAAAAACACAAATATTTAGTTATTTAGATGTACAGGTAAATGAACAAATATACCTATAGACTTCAAAGAAATTAGAAATGAGTGAAGTTATGGATGGTTCAGAAATATTGAGAGTAAGCAATGTTTAACTAAGTAACATACAGGATTAAAGAAATCATAATGGAAATACTAAACAAATTTTATGGAGCTATTAAAAAACTGTTCTAATATTTATATATACAATAGAAATAGAAAAGAGTAGATATAAAATCATGAAAACATAAATGTGCTACAGACTAAGATGTAGTGTAAATAGAAAATAGAAAATAAATTAGTGTAAATAGTGTAAATGGAAAAGAATAGATATAAAATCATGAAAACATAAATGTGCTACAGACTAAGATGCTAAGTAAGATAAGCTGTATAAATAATATAAAATAATGCTAGAGAAAAATATTTTAAATATACTCCCTAAATCCCATAACAAATGACAGTGAAAAATGGTTTCTATTTTTGAATAATTACGCAATGAAACAAATCACTGAGAAAAATAGAAGTCACAAATCATTTGAAGAAAATAGCTATTGTAATCAAAACAGTGAAATACTTTAGTATTGTTCCATTTCATAATTCAAATTTAACTCCTTATTGATTATGAAATATACTTATTTTTTTAGAAAACTACTAAAATAATATTTGAAAGTGTACTTAAATGTCTGAGTATGTAAAGATGTACCTCAGTGGAAGAGTACCTACATAGCACACATAAGGTCTTGGGTTGTATCATCATCAGAAGGAAGGAAGGTGGCTGAGGGAGGGCAGGCAGGAGGGAAGGATGAAAGGAGGAAGGTAACTTATTAAAATGTAAGCATGGGTTTTTCTAAATTAAAATGCTGCATAAAATCACCAAAAATGGCATTTGTCAATATGTAAACATACATCTTTTTATTCCAACAATCTCCTAAATCAGATCAGAAACAAAAAAATGAGAGAACTACTGACAATAAATGGATAAAGTAAAGGCTTAACACTGCCTGCTATACAGAGCATACAAGGAAGCAATAGAGAAAATGTGTCACTAGGAAAATGGAGGTCAAGTGACATTTAGTGATTTTAGTATTATACAAAGAGAAATATTCTTTTATGTATTTACGCATAAGCCTCAGATAATTTTCTCTTTGTATATATAAAAAATAAGTAATACTACAGAATAAGGTAATTTATTATGAGTGCTTAAAATGAGGAAAATTTAAAGAAAGTTAAATTTATAAAATAGTTATATACATTATCATTTGTTCACAAGAAGGCCTGTTGGTAGGGTTATTAATATTCTTTACTTTCTTATAATACTTACTGAAGAAAGAAGATGCTCAAAATATAGGAATAAGTGGTTAAAAGCTGTATCTAATAATGTAAGTAAAGTATCATTTTAAAACATCTATCTCTTTAAACATTTTATAGAAAAAATTAACAAAAATATCAGTTAATTGCAGCAATAAGAATAGTTTGTTTTGTGTTTTTCTATGTTTTTTTCATTTTCTGCGATAAGCAAATAGGAAGTACATATGCCAACAAAATAAATTATATTAGAATCTGCAGTTTGAATATCCTTGTTTCCCCACAGTGGAAACAAATCTTATCATTTTGGTTAGTAAAACATCATTGTATAACTCTACTTTCAGTTTAAAGAAGTTTGTAAAGGGATGATACATGTTGCTAGTAAAATTCTTGCTCAACAACAGCATTACGATAATATCTTTAAAAGTTAGATTCTATTTTGAAAGCAATAGTTAAGACAAAATGTCATGTTCATGATAAATTACAGGTTATACTTTCAATCAGTATGAAAAAAATGTGTTATCAAGCAGAAATGAATACATCTGTATATGTCATGTTTTCTTTTCTGATTTATGCTCTAAGTCTTAGGTAATAGAAACATAAATGACATTAAATTATTCTAGTACATTATACTCATGTTTCCAAAAAACAAAATGGAGATGGATAACACCTAATTAATTGTTCATCAAGCTTCCTCAGATCTTCAAAATGGATAAAACTACAAGAAACTGATAAGCAAGAAAAAAAACTTAACATGAAAATGTACAGTCATAGAACTGATTGTATAATGTTTAAAGCTCAAATAGTTTTTTATAGGAAAAAATAAGTGTGAGCGTGCATTAATTGAGATGCCTTTGAATGATGACTATATCAGAAGATTTAATTCATGAAGAAAGAAATGAATTGGCCTTGAAACAGAATTTTCAGACCATCATCAACTACTTTAAGCTTGATCCTGACACACAATACTGAACAAATCCTAAACCTCAGCTGTCTCTATTTTATTTCAAGTTTGATTTCTGTTCTCAGAATAATTCCTGTAGCTAAGATCCTGGAAATTCATCTTACTTTGTTTATTTTTACATAAATGTTTTTTGAATAAATAAGCAAACAGTGATGAATGTTACATGGCAGAGATAATTCTAGCTTCTAACCTCATAACTTCAATCCAGCAGAAAAGAACTTGCCACAGTGTGAATCTGCATCAGTCTCTTCAGTCTAGATTTTCAACTAACAGTGTTATCTTTTCTCCAGATTTTGGCAGAGGCCAAACATAATTGATATGCATGGCTAGATCAGGGACAGAAAAATGAGTACTACCGGCAGATTAAAATTGAGATATTGCTACTAAAATAATACATTACATTACTGTCATGGACTGAAAATATGACAAATGTTTACTAAAGCATATGTGTTAAATATTTATACTTTATCCCAGTGTACATACTATGCCTTTGGAGTAAAGAATACATTTCCTTCAATTAATAAGGTAATGATTCTTTCAAGAAACGTTCCATACAATCAGGGTTACTATTTTGCAAAGTCTTCGGGTTTGGTTGATTGAGCCAAGAGGCTCCAAGTTTGCAATTGACTTCTCAGAGTGAAATCAATAAACACTTTTCTTTGTAGAGGGGACCTCATAGAATAGAGCATCAATCTGAAGGAAGTCTAAAACAGTGAAGACCTGTTAAGACAGCTTGGTTAACTTTTGTATTAGAAAGTAAAAACATAGTGCAAAAATGGATGACCCCACTCACTAAAGGCCTTTTCATTTCAATCTTACCTTTAGTATTCTTCCATGCATTGGTAAAAATGTATTTTGAACTGGTTTCAAGGCACTAATCCATTGATTTACTTGGAGACTTGCTTTCAATACAACGTCTCCAGGCTGTCTGGCATGCCAGTCACCTTCAGGCACTATTTTAAATGAATGGTTGGTATGCTGCCTCTGTATATATTGCAGACTTTCATCTATTGATTGAGAATTGTACTAAATAATGAAATATGAAGAAAAATGCCCATTGTGTAGTATTTTCATATAATGTGTTGATAATGAGACTCTGAAAAAAAATCATAAAAGCACCACATGTCTTTGGAAAAATGCCATGTAAGCATTTTGCTACTATAGTTCTAAGAATTTAATAGCACCTCAGAGAAAACAGTTGCCCACTCTGTATACATTGAAAGTGGGGAGGGTGGTAACTGTTAATCTTCTACTTTAAGACTTAGAGCTCATGAGCTATTTGGCTTACCTACATTGTAGTCATTTGATGAACATATGAGCATTTATTCTCCCAAATCCAGTGGGCCAGAATGGCTTAGAATATGCCCTGGGATTACACCTCAGCTTTACTTCATTCGATCAATATGACCTTCAAAAAGTACTTAAATTTCCTTTACTTTTAGTACTTACTTTAAATACAGGTTCTCACTGAGCCACGCTGGCCCTCAACTTGTGATTCAACTGTCTCTGCCTGCTAAGTGATGGATTATATTCAAGTACTACCATGCACAGCCTCTTTCTATATCCTGTATGAAATAAGTTAGGAGAGAGATAAGAAGAAACATACATTTAAAAGACCTTTGGAAATAAGGTAGTAAATGTAAATCATTTAGAAAAAACTGTATGGCAGAGATTAGTAGCTGGATTATGGTTCGTTGACCCCTGTTCTGCTAAGTATGATCATATGAGTAAGCTGTGTACAAGAGAATAAGAGCAGAAGTGAGCTGTGCCAGGCCCATGCTTAGCCTAGAATCTCACTCACTTTCTGATTGGGATATTAATACCAAAGTCAAAGATCCATGGTGAAAATGGCAATATCTCTGGCTTTCTGGACTGCTGGGTATGATTAAAACTGTACTGTTAACCTGTCTGCACCTCCAGGACTTGCCATGCCCATGAAACTTGCATAGACTATGGAAAATAATTTGGGGGGAGTTGTGGAAGATCTTATTTTACATTCATGCTGTGTGCTGATTCAATACATTTGGTTATAAATAAGATGACTAGAACATACTGTTTTAATAAAGATTAAATTATGAGGAGAAATTCACAAACTAAATCCTCAATGCTTTGGGATAATTTAAGGAGAATGTCCTAAATTACAAAATTCAAATGTTCCCAAGACAAGAGAAGATAAAACACATGACCTGGACCTCATCGACTTTTGCTTGCAATTTTCTGCCTTCAACAAAGATCATGATAAACACACATAGCTTCTCAGGTATGTGGGATAACATGTAAAGGGACAAAGAGGAAAAAATTTGAAAGTATTTTCAGATATCAGAAGGGCTAAATTCAAATGGAGTAAGAGAGTAGCTCAATAAAGATGGAGTGGTTGGCTAACATCAGATTTTTAAAAATATTTATTTTCAGGCTGGAGTGATGGCTCAGCAGTTAACAGCACTGGCTGCTCTTGTAGAGGACCTGGGTTCAATTTCCATCTCACATGGCTGCTGTCAACTGTCCATAACTCCAGTTCCAGGGAGTCTGACGCCCTCTTCTGACCTCCACAGGCATTGTATAACACAGGTGCGGTCACATAATGCAGACAATACACTCATACACATAAAATAAGAATAATAAATAAAATATCTTTTCAATCTTTATTTCCATGGAAAATAGCTAATTGATTTTATCTGGACTAGGCACATATGAATCAAAGACAACACAAGACAAATTAAAAAGAAATTTTATTCTTCATGTTCTCATCCACTTTTGCCTTTTAATTTTCCATTTTTTTAGCAATACTGAAACATGTTTCCTCCTTTTCCTATTTCAAGTCTCTTATTTTTATACACGTGACTACTTTAGTTGTGCTCTTCCCTAATTTGAATGTTATCTTTCAGTGCCCCAACTTAATCAAGATTAAATCTTTCATTATTGTGACACTGTACTACTTATAGGAGTCTGACCCTTAGTAGGTGCTCAATAAAGATGTATTTGATGAATGTCATCTTCCATAGATTGCTTCATGTTGTACGTCTATAGTAGAACATAGGGAAACTACTGAATTTTCTTGTTTCCCTCAGGTTTAATGCATTCCTATGTTAGGTACATAGTACATTTTAGATGATACTTATGGCACTAAGTAAGTGTGTGGTATGTATTACCATGGTGAGAAAGTACAAATATGAAGCTCTTTAGAAATGCACCAAATTCTCATCTGAAATAAGCACTCTGAGATGGTTTCAAACTCATTGTGAAAGTTATCAGATCAACAGAAATACAGCACAATACTGAATCCCTGTCTAATAAAATATAAATGAGTTTGAGAGGCCACAGGCCATTTTTTAAGTACATCATGTGCTTTTCACTGATGCTTTTAAATCTTGGTGAAGTACTCTATTATATTAAAGTTGATGTGCTCTCAACAAATGAAGTGTTATCACAGCAAAGTAGGCTGAGATACTGAAGCCCCACTGGGTAGATAACCATTCGCTAAGCCTAAGGAAGACAGGATTATAAAATATAATTTTTTGAGTAGCATATGGTTTCTATTATTTTACTTTTTACTGAATTTTTGCAACTTTCATATGGTATAGTATGATGGTATTAGATCTCCTCCCCTATCCATATCCCCCCACTGCCCACTGCCCAATTTAATGTTCTCTCTCTCTCCCTCCCTCTCTCCATCTCCCCAATATATATATATATATATATATATATATATATGGTCTATAAAGTCTGATTTGTATCCATGAATGTCCTTCAGTGTTGGTACATCCACTGGAACCACCAAGAGTCTCATACCTGTAATACATTGTACCCCTCCTAGCAGCTACCAATTGACAAAAATGCATTAATACTATTTAAAATATGACTTAAGGCTGGGTGGGGTGTTCTAACCTTTACTCCCACCCCTTGGGAAACAGAGGGAGGCAAATTTCTGTGAGATTGAGGCCAGTCTGATCTACTTAGGGAGGTCCAGTCCAGTTGGGGCTACAGGGAGACTTAAATTGTGACGCTATTATAATGTCAATACTTGTGAAACAGTTTTGTTCAGAAAAATATCAATGAAAAACTCGTCTGATTTGACCAGTCATCTTTGGCCATTAGGATATCAATTACGATTAATAGCTTTTATCTGCTTAATTTTTGCTTAAAATATTTAAGGGAGCTTTTCATTGCATAGTGAAAGTTAATACAATCACAATTCAATTGTCTAAGTAGTAAATTTTAATGTTAGTATGCTGGAGTATATAGAAACCATCACACATAATATAATATTCCTTGTTTTTAAGTGTTGGTAAAATTTATTTCCACAAACCACTGAACAAGTGTCAATTTTTTCTCTTGCCATTTTGCTTCAGTTAAATTAATTACATCTTTATCACAGACCTCACACATTAATTACAGAGATTGCAATCAACAAAAAATATAATGCTTAGAATAGAATCTTCATCATCAGTGTTCACGCAACCCCTTTGATGCTGAAGAGATCGCCTTACGTGCTATGGTTGTATGTGGATATCAGAGGGCAATGACTTCTATGTAATAGAAGAAGAATTGGTAGATTTTCCTGATTTCTGATAAGAGTACTGTCACTTTCACAGAGTATCATAGAAGCTGCTTGTTTCTTTCTCTAGAGCTTATGCTATCTATGTTTTTTCTGTATTGAATTATGAAATATTTCTCCCATGCATCAATAAGTAAAATTGCATAAAGGTGTTCATTGATTGCTTCACTATTGCTTTGTCTTATTTTTACTCTTCTTAATTTTTTAATGTAAAGAAAAATGCATCAAAATAAAATAAATGTATTGATATTTAGAAATAGTCTTTACAGATATGATGTAAAATCTACATCAGGGCATATGAACTTACAAAAAGGACAAGCTGACAGCCAGTGGAAGTGGGTGTACCCTCAACTGGGTCCTATAACCTTGGCCAAATTATTAATCTCCCATAACCACATTTCCTCAAATTTCTCTCAAACAGGAATAAAAGCAATAATAATAATAATTAATAATAACAACAATAATAATGATAATACCTTCCTCTGTCTAAGTAGGACTATCCCAGTGAGCACATTCACTATGCTGGACAGCTTTAGTGTCAACTTGACACACCAGGGTAGATGTGGCCTCAATTAGGGAATTGCCTCCATTGGACTGGCCTATGGCCATGTCTGTGCGGTATTTTCTTGATTTTTGAGTGATGTGGGAGGGCCCAGCCCACTGTGGGTGGTGCCACCCCTGGGAAGTTTGTTCTGGATTGTATAAGAAAGCAGATTGATCATGGGCCAGGAGACCACGCCAGTAAGCAATATTCCTCCATGGTCTGTGCTTCAGGTCCCTCCTCCAGGTTCCTGTCCTGAGTTTCTTCCTTTGGGCTCCTTCCCTGATGAACTGTGACCCAGAAGATATAAGATAAAATAAACCTTGTCAATATAGTATTGGTTAGACTGTTTGTCACAGCCATTGAAAAGCAAACTAGAACATACACAAAACTCTCAGAAGATAAACAGACAACAGTATCTGTTTTGGGAATGTGCAAGGGTTTTCTTCCTAGCAGGGGATATCATTGGAATAAATGAAAGGCATGAGTTACAGAATATTTGATAATATTCTGACTACCAAAGGTTTTGAAAAGACTGAACCAAAATCAGTACAAATTTAATTTAAATTGGCTCATTAATACTCTCCAGGAAGCTCTTTTTCCAACAGTCTTTCCTAATTATTTACCTTAATGTGTATCCCTAAATCTCTGCCTGTCTTCTTAGTGCTCCTGTATTTCTTATGCCTGAGACCCAGCAACTAATTGTACCTCCCACTTTACTAAACAAATCAAAGATGGAAACTTTTCAGTACTATCTTATGTGCTGTTATCATTCTCTGGCCAGGAGCCTTTACACCTCAAGGTCATCTGAAATTTTCTCATAGCTCAGTTCAAATGAGTCAGATGCTTACTTACTTACTACCCCCTAATATTGATTGTTCATATAATGAAAACTAATATTAAACATCTATCATTTATTAAACCTGTCTTTAAAGCAATTATTTTAATTATTTTTAATTACATGTGTGGGGGTATGTGTACAATCATTGTGGGTGTCCATAGTGGTCAGAGGCATCAGATGCCGCAGGAGATGGAGATCCAGGTGGTTTTGAGCCACCTGATGTGGGTGCTGGGAACAGAACTTGAGTCCTCTGAAAGACTAGCACACACTCTTAACTGTTGTCTATATCTTCAGCCCAACCCCATCTTTTTTGACTCTACATTTGTAACAGCAATGCATTCAAATCAGAAAGCAATTGTCACTGAAATATAGCTTCTAACCATGAGGGTCAAGGCTTAGAAGTTGATCTTCAGGTCACCTGCTGAAATTCAAGATCCACCTGCTCACAACACATTCAGTTTTATATCTTCTTACTTATGCCTTGCAAGGGATCACTTAATTTGTTTGAAAAAAATCTTGGAAAATATGTCAAGATCTTGTCATTAAAAACCCTATAAAATGGGAAGATTGGATGAAAATGAGAACAAATTGTTTAAAAATAGAAATTAGAAATAATTACTGTGGTCAAAATAGAACTCATCAAAGTTGCAAGTGAGATTTTCATATACCAAAGTCACCAGTGCTTAAAACTAAATCCTGTGATTAGAAAGGTTTACTTTCAATCAGATTCTCACTTTATACATCCTCTCAAGCTCACTAATATGCTTTTGTCCAAGTCATTTTATTATAGTCAGCTGTGTTAATATTGAGAAAATTACATACTTGGAAATTTGTAAAGGGCAGGGTAAGTAGGAAGCCATGGAATCACGTGACCTTATCTTCCTGTACAGTATGGCTTATAGACAGGAAGTTCAAAGTAAGGGAGAAATGAGTGAAAACTTGAGAGGTAAATGGGGCAAACAAGTTAAAGGCAGAGACAAATGTGAAGCAAAGGATGTGACATTTACTGAACTACAGACTCAGAAAGCAAAGCATGGCTTTCCTCTCTGTGGCTAGAAAAGAACAGATAGCAAATATTTTTAAAGTACAGTATAAATGCTTAGAACTACGTAAGATATTTTATTTTATCTATACTTTCCATAATTAGCACATAACTTCAATAATGGAAAATAAATATTAAAATAATGTAATATAAAAAATGCAATTTAAAAATATTTTGGATTTTTTTTCTGTTTTATTCTTTCTTTGAGACTGGATTTCATAATATATATTTCATAATATGGTACAGGCTGTTTCATACTCCTGTGTTAGTCTCCTGATAGCTAGGATTACAGGCCTACACCAACTCATACAACTGGCTAAGTATGTTTGTTTTCATTTTTGTTTTCTTTCTTTTCTTTACCTTTCATTTTTAATCTACAAATCTAATTTTGTTCCCAAATTAAAAAAATTTGCAAGACAGACCAAGAAAGTTTCTTTTTAGAAACATTTGATGTGCTTGATCATGTAGATCAATTTCCAGCTGTAACCCTAAATAGTCATCTCTACGCCTAGTAAGCTATGAGCTCTTTGAGTGAACATGACTTTGCCACTGTTGTCTCATTAACATCTATGAGAGGAGACACAGAACACTGTACCATTTGACAATAACCCCATACTGAAAGTACCTATGCTGTGTTTAAACCTTGTGTGCGAAGGTTTTAATTCTCTGCTGATCTCCGTCCAACATCTCCTGCATGATTTCACTTTGCTCTCTCACAAATCTCTCAACACAGAATTTCAAAATATGACATGTAAATGGCATAAGGACAACTAATATCACTTAGAGTCATCCTTCCCAAGCACTGCTTTTATAAATCTATGACCTATAGCTTCTCCCTTTCTAAATACCTTTAAATCAGATCTCTTCTATTTCTCTTGCCAGTCTACAAGTTCTCATTCGTTATTAAATGGATTAAAATTTTATCCCCCCATTCAGCTCACTTCATCACTTTGTTACCACAGTGATCATTTTAGAATGCAAATTTTATCAGTTTTCTACATTTTTAAAATCCTATAATATCACTGGGATTCCTCTTAGGATAAATGTTAAACTCTTCTTTACATTAGTCTTTCAAGTAATCTTTTACATGAAGACATCTGGCTTCGCAGAGAATTTCAAGTCCCCAAAGAGCTTATAATAGTCTTAAATTTTAGTGTAAAGTATAAAATATCTATCTGCATATATCACATTTTCTACTAAAATGAAATGTAAGCACTTTCCTTGATTTTAACATCATAAATAGATTATTTCCATTATAATCATTTTCAAAAGTAAAAGGGGCCTGGGGCATAGCTCATTTGGTAAAGTGTTTACCTTGAAAACACGATGACCTGAGTTCCTAAATCAATCCCCAGAACCCATATCAAATAAGTAAGGTCAAGTGGCGAGTGCTTATAAGCCTAGTGCTGGGGAAGAGGAGGTGGAGCCTTGTGGCTTGGTACTCAGTCAGCTGAAGTTAATGGGAAATTCCAAGACAGTAAGAGACCTTGTCTTAAAAAAACATGAGGAAAAACATCTGAGCACGCGTGAACAAAAATGAAAAGCCAAAAAGTTTGCACACCTATTGCACATAATTTTTTCTCTGCCCACCCCCAACCTCATTTTGATGTCTGTAGTCATCCAGTCTCTGTGGCCAAGGCATGACATGTCAACTTGTTGAGCTATGCTGTAAGTCAAAAATTCTGACATACATAAACACTAATGAAGGATTGATAATATTTAGTATACGTTCCCTAAATTATCATTTATTTACTCTAATTTCTAAAACTGTTCCCCCATCTCATTAGGCACATAAGCTTCAGGAGAAATTACTATCCAATATAGCTCCTTGACTCTCCTAACTACACGCACTATGGGACACCAACCTGCCATTTGCCTCGGATGAGTTTCCCATGCGCATTTCTTGGCTTAAACATTAAATAAAGATAACTATCAGGTAACTACTGTCAAAGAGCATGAACTGATTTACAAATCCACTCTGAATTCAGAATGCCACAGTCATCCTGGGCCCTCATGTTTACATTGAAGTAGTAGGACATCCAATTGCCATGCCCTCACATTGAAATACTCAGGACACCAATTGCCTTGATATCTCCAAATGACCCATAGTGTTTGTTTTTCTTCCTATATAACTGAAATACATTCTTCTATATAGGTGGTTCACAGTTTCCTTAGGTATTTCTATCAACTCCCATTACTGATTTTTATCTAATGAGGGTTTAATTTAAACAGAAAAGCAATTAACTTAATTCAATTTCTTTCGCCTTTCTTCCTATAAACACTATATTGTACGTTTCTAATTTAATGTAAACAAAACATACCATTATGCATCTCATTTTTCTGTCAACCAAAAAACTAAACTTCTATTTAACTCTGATAGCACAATGTTTTACTCTTATGCCCTTTCTTGTGCACTACAGACTACAGCACAGGAACATTTCCACTAGAATGTTCCCTACTGCAAAAAAAGTCCCATACAAAAAGTTCAATTTAAAGCCCAGCTGATTATCATAGAAAAATTTTTATTGATTTCTTTGAAGGAATTTTTAAAAATAATTCAGAAGAACTTACAGTTTTGTATAACTCTGGATTGATAGGCTACCAAAAGTAAAAGACTACAAAATTTTCCATTTCTCAACATATGTGACTTTTCTGTTAAGAAAGGTTAAGTGCTGTCTCTTTACCTACATTTGGCCCTGTGACTGGCCTTGAATAAACAAATATTATAAGAAGAACATAACATAGGCTTGAAAATCATTTCTCCTATGCTGGGATCAGCTCTCATTTGTGAAGAAGTCCAGGCTAGCCTAATGAAAAGAACCACATGAAAAAGAACAATTCCAGTGAATTGGGGCTCTCTTGACCTGCTACCAGTCAAACATAAAGTTTAATATAATCTTTACTGGTGCTTCCCAGTCAAATTTCCAACCTGGGGAATCATCCCTGCTTATGCAGATCACAAGTCACTAGCATCTGACCTCAGGATCATGAATATATAAAATGGTGGTGATTTTAGGTTTTGGACAAGTATGCTGTATAGCACTGAATAAACAAGGTTGTAAATACTTATTGCTTGTCTTATTTTGACACAGAGAGAGGATATTAATGCTATTTATCATTATTCCTTGTCATAAAGTAATCCTTGAAATTGCTCCTTTCTAATTATTTTTACATTACGCATCAGACTATCATATAAAATCCCAACTCACCATTGCCCAAAATGAAACCAATGGTGCAATTCAGAGGCCAGCTAAGAGAGTTGATCTGTGTGTAATATTGCTGCTGTCATTTTCAGTAATACAAAACTAAATCTGATAATCATATTGTAATCTCTCTCTAGGACCTCAAAAAATCAACTGAAGTTTATAAAATCATGTTAGGTAATTTCCATAATAAGCCGAGGAAATGACCTCTTTAGAAAGTTTGTTATAATAGAACTTAACAAAATAAAAACTTACATTTTCAGAGTCTTGTAATTTAAAACCATCCTAGCCTTTTGTAGTCCGATAAATATTGAGAAAGGACAAGCCCATAATTTAACTAAATTAAGAAAAATTTGGCTTTTTTTTTTAATCACATAGGATTCCATAGACCTCTAGTCAATAATGATTTGCTCTTTTCTTGTACCTATATTTTGGGTGCAATAAATAATTCAAATAAGTGAATTATACATAGAAAGAATGGTATAAATTAAATGTAAAATTGAAAGTTATTGGAGATTTGTAAGTTTACTTTTGTTAATTGAAATGAAACAGAATCAACACTATGGTTGGCTCTACTCCTTGAACCTTTTAATTATCTTCTGAATTATATTATGAATTCTTTTTAGTCTTTGTCTCCAGTTATTGTTACAGAGCTCCAAATGGAAGCTAGGAATTTACAAAGTGATCATAGCGTCCTTTGTTAGTTATAAGGAATTCCTCTGGATCGTATCGGAGTGAGCTGGACAGCTTCAGTTGTAAACTTGATACACCTGGGTACAGGGAACCTCAGTTGAGGAATTTCCTCGATTGGACTAATCTGTAGCCATGTGTACGGGACATATTTTTTGATTGTTGCGTAACATGGGAAGGCCTATCCCACTGTGGGCAGTGCCACCTTTGGGCAGGTAGTCCTCTGTGGTGTAAGAAAGCAGGCTGAGCACAGGCCTGGGGAGCAAGCTTGCAAGCAGCACTCCTACATGGCCTGTGCTTCAATTCATGCCTCCGGGTTCCTGCCCTGACTTCCTGCCCTGACTTCCTTCAGTGATGAACTGTGATGTAAACCAACTAAATCCTTTCCTCCCCAAGTTGGTTTTGGACATTGTTTTATCACAGCAATAGAAAGTAACTATACTTACTTTCTATTAAGGATAGAGAGATCATCCTAATGGGATTCAGGATGAGCCTAAAAGTGGAGACTCACAAGAAAAGGTGAGTACAAAGTTCTTATGGTTGGAGCTTTATTTCCCACTCAAAGTTAGGGTCTGGCATCCATAATCACCTTTGAAGCAGTGAAGCTTTATGTTTCATTGGGGTTGGGGTCAATGCTCAGGAAGCACCATATGGTGCATCTACAGAAGGCATAGAAGTCCTATGTGCCCCACTTCCTCCCTCAACAACTTTAAATTGCTTTATACATCATTTCCCTCTGGTGGTTTCTGACTTGCCACTTTACAATACAGTGATAAATCTAAGTTTCACTAACTTCTGAATGTCATGCTAGCAAATTATGGAACTCAGGGAGATTTGGGGAACATTCGACTAATACCTAGAAGTAAGGACTTGAAGTAAGGACTTGCACTCAGCGTGTTCTTCTTGGAGGTGTTTCCACCTTGATTTCTCTTGATGATTGGTGATAACCTGTTAACCAAATAAATCCAAATAACCCTTTTATCCCCCAAGTTGTTTTGGGTTAGTGTTTTATTACAGCAACAAAGATGCAAAATAAGAGAAAAATTGGTTCAAGACAGTGGAGTTATTGCTGCAATGAACCTGACCATGTTTTGTTTGGGGGAGGATTCTGGAAGCATTTAGAACTTTGAGCTGGAAAAGCTATTGAGCACTCAGAGCTTAATGTGCTATTCTATGGGAGCCTGGAAGATGAAAATGCTGAAAAACGTGCAGATGATGGAGGCCTGGCTTATAAAATATCAGAAGGAGGCTAGAGAGATCTCCAAAGACACTATGGGGTCCTTTCACATATTTTGAATTGAAAATCTGTGATTTCTGGACCACTAGGATTGAAAAAAATCAGCTATGATTGACAAGAGACCAGCACCACTAAAGTGAATCTTTGTTTTACTGGGACAAATGATGCTGGTAAGCAGGTTCTGAAAAAGCAGCTGTGATTAATAAAAGATCCACATCATTGAGGTAAAACCTTCTAGGAAGTATTTTCTCAGGGTCAGCACAGAGAGTTATTGGTCTAGAGGGGGCCATTGTTGCAACTCACACTGGCAGCCAAACTTGATAATGTATAAGATTCTCCTACATGGTACTAGTTTGAAGGCATAAATGGTTCGTGAAGAGTAGTTGAAACTTGGCACTGTGAGGCAGTGTCTGAGTCTCCCTGAAGAGAGGCCAAGAGGCCATTGATGAAGATGCAGCCTCAATTACAGTGGATATCCAGCATCTTAGAGATACCAGGAACATAGACATCAGACCAGGACAGTGGCAGGTACAGAGTAGAGCCAGCCTGAGCATAGGATATAGCCTTGTGCTGTAGATTGTAGAACAGGAGAAGTAGAACTTCCAAGGCCCTTTGATATCAAGAGGATCATGAGTCCCAGATGTTAGACACTGAGCTTTTTACACTGTTATATTTTCTTTTGCTTTGCTCTGATTGTAACTGTACCCTGGTTCTTCTTAGAATAAGAAACATATAATTTATTTTTATATCTTCTTGAGACATGGTCTTACTATTTAGCCCTGGGTGACCTGGAATTCACTATATAGACCAGGCTGGCCTGAAACTCACAGAGATCCACCTGCTTCTGCCTCCCCAGTACTGGAACTACAGGCATGCACCACCACATCCGGAAAACTTTTCTTAATTTTTTAATCTACTTTTTTTTTTAATGTATATGAGTGTTTGGCCGGTATGTATATAAATGTACCTTTGTCATGCAGTGGCTTGTGGAGGACAGAAGAGGGTGTCAGATTCCACAGAGCTGGAGTTAATTGTTGTTAACTGCCATGTAGATGCTGGGGTTCTAACCCAGGTCCTCAGCAAGAGCAGAGAGAACTCCTAATCGCTGAGCCACTCAACTCTCTAGTTCCAAGATACATTGAACTTTTAAAGCATTGAGTTATTTTAAAAGACTGTGGGACTTTGAAAGTTGGTGTATGTTTTATACTGTGATGTTAGCATCATGGACAAGAAAAAGTTATAATTTAACAGTGATCTGTCTGTATAGCTAATCTTGATTGGCATCTTGATACATCTGGGAAGGGGAATTTTAATTGAGGAATTTCTACACCAGATTGGCCTGTGGGTATGTCTATTGATTGCTAATTGATGTAGGAGGGCTCAGTCCATTATGGGCCAGGTCATCTCTGGGAAGTTGGTCTGGGCTGTAGAAAAGAGGTAGCTGAGCAGGGCAGAGGAAGCAAGCCAGTAAGGAATGTTCATCCATTGCTTATGCTTCAGTTCCTGCCTCCAGGTTCCCACCTGAACTTCTGCCTTGACTTTCCTCAATAGTGGACTATAAATGTAAACCAGACAAACCCTTTTCTCCTAATCACATTGTTTTTGTCAGGTTTTTTATTACAATTATAGAAACGCAAACTTAAACATATATGTGAGGAGAGTCCGATGAGAATGCAAACTAAACTTTGTCTTTTTTGTTTATTTTTAGCATTAAAGTTTAGATGTACTTGTTTTTTCATACATTTGTTGATTTGTTGTAAAATATCTGGATTTTATTTATTTTACTCTTCGTGTGTGTTTGTGTTTGTGTGTGTGTGTGAGTGTGTGTGTGTGTGTGTGTGTGTGTATGTGTGAGTGTGTTACTTTTTGAGACAGGGTCTCCTAATAGCCCCAGATGGCCTGGAATTCACTATGTAGACCAGGCCTGCTTCTGCTTCCTGAGTGCTGAGGCTAAAGGAGTGATCAACCACCCATGGCTTGAATTTCCTGTTTTAATGGCACTTCAGGTTAGACCCTTTCAAATGAGTAGACATCAAGGATTCCAAATCTCGATAATCAGCTTTGATACTGCCCTGTGGCAGGAGTTTTGTTTTGTTGACGTATTGCTGGTGTTTCAATCTCTCTATTAAACAACACCCCATCAGATCACTGTAGCCTAGAAGAACAGGGGTGTCTTATCACCTCATATATGGCTCCACCTCCACAATGAGAAGATGGTGATCTTGTTACAGTGAGGCCATATGAAGTCATAGCTGTCAAGTCTTCTGACATTATCATAACAGGGAACAGAAGAATGTCTCATTGTTATCAAATGTGGGTAGAAGATGCAGATTACCCACATGAAAACGACATGTAAGATGATTCAGGAAGAGTCGTAATGGCCATGAGGAACTTACCAATAGGGATTGAGTTATTTCTTAAAGCCTTTAAGGGTAGAACTCTAAGCTTTCCTCTCTGCCTGTGTTCTTGGTGCTGACTCTACAGTGTTTTCGGTGGCATTGAATTAAAGTAACAAAGTTAATATCCAAAGGGCTTCTACCTGTTTAGGCTGCATCCTTCCTCATCATGTGCATAAGAATAGTAGACTTTTCTTTGAGTTTTTGCTGTATGTCACATTTCTCTGACCCTGTTTTCTCCAGTATCAAATCTACAATACATGAGACAAAAGTAGATGTAGAGACTCACCACTATGTCAGATATTAAAAGTCTCATTTGTGTTCTTTTCTCCATCTTCAATATTTTTATTCTGTTTTGCATATGATAATCAAGAGTTTTACCTGTATGTAGAAGAAGAAATAAGATTATTTATGTCCTTTAGTCTTGTAAATATAAGTTATTGGGTAATCCAAGTCAGTTATGGAAGAAGGGTAGTTTTGTCACTACAGAAATCTCGTGGGTCGGTGGCTGGAGAAATGGCTCAGCTAAAATTATGAGCTCTGGCTGCTCTCTCAGAGGATTCAGCTTTGGTTCCCAGCACCTACATGGCAGCTAACAACTGTCAGTAACTCCACTTCCAGGATATCTAACACACTTTTCTAGCCTCCATGGGCATTGCTCGCACATGGTGCACTTACATACATGCAGGCAAGACATTCAAAGACATAAAATAAAAATAATTTTTTAAAATAAGAAATCTTAGTGGGCATTGAGGCACATGCCTTTAATCTCAGCACTTGAGAGGCAGAAGCAGGTGGATCCCTGGGAGACTGAGGTCAGCCTGATATAGTTCCAGACATACTGGGCCTATATGGAGATCCTGTGTCAAAAGAAAACAAACAAACAGAAAGAAAGCTCACCCAGAACTTTGTGCTTTCTTAGACCTGCTATGATAATGCATTTCTCAGTTCTTGCCAGAAAAGCTTTCACATGTAGAAGATGGTGATTAAAACAGAGAATATAAATGGCCAATGTGCAAAGAGTTAAGAGGCTCCAGGCAGCCAATCTTTACATCAAACTTCAGCTTCCAAAGGCTCAAGGATCATTATGAAAGAGGGGGGCAGAAATATTGGCAACTGATTGCTCCTAGGTGAAGAAGAGCCAATCTTCCTAAAACAGGGAACTCTAGACAGGTTGACTAGACCTCAGTGGATGGACTTGCTCTGGGGAACGTCTGGAGAAACTGACTTCACACAATGGGCCTTAATAGGGATGACAGAGAATACGGGCTTCAGTGGGGTGGCTATGGGAGGGTGCCTTTGGGGACAGGGGTATAAAGATGATTAAGACTGATCAAAATGTTTTGTATGAAATACACAAATATTTAATAAAAACAAACTTAAAAAAAAAGAATGTAAGAGCCTTGTAAGTGACCACAAGGAAACAGTTTTCCAGACAGCTTGTCAGTTAACCATAGGTACTCACAGAAGTGGTGACATTATGCACAAGTTTAATGTAAGCTCAAGCCAGACAAAATCCCAGCATGGATGTGGGTAAGTTGATACAAAACACCAACCTTACATGAGGAACTGTTGTAAACCAATGGCTGTTGAGATAAGGAGAGTCAGTGTCATTTAAAATTGTGACTCCTAGTAATTAGACCAGGCTCCAGTGATTGGACCCACACAAAGGGGCATTTGTACTCATATATATATATATATATATATATATATATATACACACATATATACATATACATTTGAGACAGGGTCTCCCTATTTGGGGGAAGCAGTAAGGGAGGTGCAGATGTGGGAGGGGATCTAAATATAATAATAAAATATTGTATGAAATTTTCAAAAATTCAATTTAAAAAGATCAATTTGTGGGTTTGAAAATGTAGTTCAATGCTATAACTCTTGCCTTATGTGTTAAGGCTCTGGATTCAATACCTACTACAGCATAACAGAAACAAAAACAATTTTGTTCTATGTGGAATATTTTTTGAAAAATCATTAAACAAAATACCATTCTCTTTATTATTTATTAAAATGGAAAACATCACTAACCATAAGGAAATTTAATAGATCTGAGCAGTTCTCAGATAATTAGCTCATCAAAATCACAAAGCTAAAATGTGGGGGAACAGAGACACCAAAAATACTTGTTTCTATATTAGGCTAAGAAGGTGACCAATTTTTCAACATGTAAGAGATACTAGGAGTGAATTTCAGTGTTAGAGCATGTGCTTAGCATGTGTCAGTTCCTGGGTTCAATCATCAACATCAGGTAACTATACAGAAATAACAAGAGTGTGTTGAGGTGATAGGTTTATAGAAAACTAGTTTGTGGTAGTCTTCTCTTAAATTTTATAAACAGTTAATATTTTCTGGCTATTCTTATTGGTTCATTTTGCAACTCAATATTCAAATGTATCTTTTGTTTTCTGTAACATCAACAACAAAATCATCTGGGCCTAGGGATTTTTTTACTGTTTAACAACACTGTAATTTTCAAACTCTATTTATTATTAGAGATATCTAATAGCCTCTAGGTACTAAATAAATTCTATGGATTCTGGAAAAAAGAAATATCATGTATCTTCTTACTTCTGTGTTAGTCACTATAGTGTGTTTATAATAGACAAGTGTAAGAAATGTTAATAAAAGGTAGTCAATAAAAGTAACTATTGTAGCTGGGCATGGTGGCACATGCCTGTAGTCCCAGCACTTGGGAGGCAGAGGCAGGCAGATTCAAGGTCAGCCTAATCTACATAGTGAGATCCAGGACAGCTGGGCTACAGGGAGACCCTGCTTCAAAAAGACAAAAAAATTTAACTGTAGTGTAACACTCCTGCCCCGCCATAGGACAAGATATTACAATGTTACAGGTATTATATCATTTTAATATTGAAGAGTATTTATCAATTATCATAAATCATGCTGTTAAAAACTATATACATTATAATTTTTGGATTTTACATATTTATTCATTTTTATTTCCATGTATATGTTTTCCTGCATGTTTATATGTGTGTGCCTGGTGTGCAGAGGTAAGAACAGGGAATCAGGCACTCAGGAACTAGAGTTTGCCATGCTTGTGAGCTACCATGTGGGTGCTAGAAAAGAAATTCCATATTTCAAGAATAGCATCTCACCAGCACTGTGTTTTTATCATCTTTTTTTTTTATCACAAACATCAAAAGGACTTTTTAAAAATGATCAAATTGCCTGAGGTTTTGTACTGACTCTTTCAGACAAAAGAATCAAAGACATTTCCTTGCATAGTTTACTTTGCATCTCACTACCAAATTCTAACTATTTTAGATATAGAGTGAACTATGATAGCCATCAGTGAGAGGAAATATCTTTACTTAGTGTCTTTTATCTCTTGAGAAATGTGATTTCCTTATGTTATCCAATGATTTCAGTTTCATTATTTCAGTTTCAGTTGGAGCAACAGCAGAAAATAAGTATTTAAGAGTGTACTTATACCTCTGTTCTGAAGGATATGTTTGGTTTTCTGTTTCCCGATACTCATGTTTATAGCAGGTTGTGGGCCAGCCTGCTTTAAGTTAGATGACTGTATTAAGAAACAGAATATAAAAATAACTTTGTCACAGCAGACAGAACGACCTTACTGGTAATAGGAGGACGTTTTCCATGTACTTTGAATGTCTTCCAAGGATAATAGGGGAAAAAAAGTTTAGTTTTTGTGGTCACTTCAAACATGATAGATTCCTACCCTAGCAAGGGCTTCATTGACCACTGAACTTAGAATGTGCCTTGTAGGGAACTAGACAAGGCTCCCACATTTGAATGTTGCTTATTCTGAATGTGTGTTTGCTTTTTGAACAGTAAATATCCAAGAAAGAGAACTTCAACCAAGTCTTGATTCTCCAGGGTCTTCTAAGATGGACTAACCATCTTAATCCACAAAGTGCTCTCTGACATCCTACTCTACACTTTCCAAGTTCTCCACTCATCTGTGTTTTGTGCTTTGTGGCTTCTGTTCCTGCTACAAGACTCTAACCAAGACAGGCATATTAATAACATTATCTGCCTTTGAGACATACTTCTATGCAGCTTTGCACTTCTTCTGATCTTTTCCTCGAAATAATAATAATCTATAACTCTTATGCCTGCTCACTCTTTTGTGTGCCTATGGAAATTAACTAGGACTGAGTGTAATGCATTATTTATATTGCTCGAGAATTTAAGCCCTCTGGTTCTTTAGAGCATTGTACTTTATAAAATTATCTTCTCCCAATATCACATGACAAATAGGTCACCACAATCCTTCCCCTAAATTTAATAATGTGAAAAATGAAACACGGCAGAAAGAAGACCTGAGACCTGTGCAAACCTTACTCTGAGGGAATACTTAAGTCTTTCACTCAGAAATTTGCTTGCTTCCAGGTTTTGAATTGATTTTTTTGTTAGCATCTTAAAGTTATGAAATTTATATGAGAATAAGCAATATAAGAATAGTAATTAACAGTGGCAGTTTCTTTATTAAACAATATGTGTCCAAGACATATTAGAACATTTGTACATTTTCTAGACAGTACAAAACTAAATCAGAGACATGGAAAAAGCAACAAATAAATCGCAGGGTTTTTTTTCTGGCAATAAAGACAATAAGAAAGATATATTAAATGTAGATTTTATTTCTGGACAAATGGGAACATGAAAGTGCATTTTCAAAGCAAAACCTTCCTTTGAACTAAGGTTTGGTAATACCTACCCATGTTTCTCAATACAAAATCATCCTAGTGAAGGGTGTTTCAAACATGCTTTCATGAATATACAGAATCTTTCTTTATAAGGCCATGTCCCATTATAAGTCTAGGTAAAACCAAGAACATGAAACAAAAATGATAAACACAACAAAGCCACTCTTTTAAAAATATTTTATTTATTATTTTTATTTTACGTGTATAAGTGTATTGCCTGTATGTATGTGAGTGCACCCGTGTCATGCACTGCCATGGAGGTCAGAAGAGGGCTTCAGATTCCTCTGGAACTGGAGTTAAGGACAGTTCATAGCTGTCATGTCGGTGCTGGGACTCAAACCCGGTCCTTTGCAAGAGCAGTCAGTGCTCTTAAATGCTGAGCCATCTCTCCAGCCCCAATAAAGCCCTTCTAAAAGCACCTAAAGTAACAGCACCCAGGTTGTTATGGATTAAGTATGCCTATCTCAAGTTTCGTGTATTGAAGCTTTAATCCCCGATGTAATAATAGAAATGTGGATCTGACAATTAGGTTGTGGACTTTATATAATGTACAGTCACCTAGGAAGAAACTCTCAATGTGTGATTGTCTAGATCAGGTTGGCCTGTAGGCACATCTGTGGGGAATTATCTTGATTGCATTAACTGAGGTGGGAAGACCCACACTGTGGATGGCACTATTCCATAGCAAGGGAATCTGGAAATGTGTAAAAGTGAAAAGAGAACTCTAAGCACATGCATATATGCACTGATTTCCTTCGTTTTCACTTCTTGACTATGGATACAATGTAACCAGCTGTCTCAAGCTCCTGTCCCTGTGACTCCCTGCAGTTACTGGCTGTAACTGGGAACTATGAACTAAAAGAAACCCTTTCCACCTTAAGTTGCTTTTGTCATGGTATTTTTTATGGCAACAGAAACAAAATGAAGGCAGTAGAGCCTTTGGGGAATTAATTTAGGTTAGATGATATTTGAGGGTCGAGCCCACACAATGTGATTAGAACATTTATACAGAGAGAGCTTTCATTTCACATGCATGTGCAGAGATGTAAGTACACAATAAGAAGTTACCTGTCAGCAAGAAACAAAGAAGAGTCTTCAAATCAATTGTAGCTTTGCTGGCACCTGGATGTTAGACTGCTAACCTCCAAAACATTAAGAACTAAATTTCTATTGATTAAGTCACAAAATTTGTACTATTTTTATGGCAACTTGAGGAAATTAATACACAGGTGATTTAATTCATGGGGCTCGAACTGAATACAGAGATGTATTTAGAAAACCTACTCTTTTAGGAGAATGACACATTTGGCCTGTTCTTCAGACTGTCTCTTTCAGATACCAGATGTTTGCACAGAGATTTTGGCAAGTACTGTATGACATATGACTCAAAGTTCAAACTTCTATTTCTATAAAAATCTATCCTGTGAAGTAGTTGAAAGAGCAATACCTTACAGTGTTATAACTGTTTAAATTCCACAAAACACTCTTATAGAATATCATCTCATCTGATCTTAACAAAGGCTTGGGTTACAATGTCTTTCTACTTTACAACTAAGGAAATTAAAGTCTTTAGAGAAAAGTATATTACCTGAGATCAGTTTATTTATTTGATGTTAAATATATATTCACTGATTTCTTTTTTATGCCAACTGCTGAACCTGCAGTGGGAACAAATTGATTAGTGATGAAAGATAGATATTATCTCTAGGTCCTCTCCCCAAACCTCTCTTCAGGCATATGATGCAGCATCCCCATGCAAGGTCCAGGATAAGCTTCAACTCTTGAGAAAACAAAATGGTACACGTGGATCTGAGATAACATTACTGAAAGTTTGTTTTCAGTTTTATCCAAGATCAGGGAAATATAATTTCTTGGGTAAACAACAGATTCCTTCTCTCGTAGATTCTGCACATCACTGGAAAAGAGGAATATAAAGGCAGATTTTTATATGAAAATCTAGTACCAACCAATTACCAACTTCACAAAGTATAGTTATGTTATTTTATATACTCTCAATTAAGTGTTCTCAACTCTATAAATCCAATATTTATAAAACCTATCTCAAAAAACTTTAAAAATTATGAGATACATAAATTTTAAAGAGAGGTTGGCAATGTCCCCCAGTACCTATTTATGTTACGTACATTGCAGCAAAGCCTTTCTCTGAATCAACATATCACCTATTCCAAATCTATTTCGCTCATATGCTAAACACACATCCTCAATTACCACTCTGATACCAGTGATATTAGTGGCCTAGAACAATGTACACTGGAAAATCAGGAGGCTGTGGACACGATGTCATCTATCAGCATTCAGCTCTGTCTTCAGTGTGACCTTTGTTTCTTTAAATCATGGCCATGGCTGCCTTGGGATTTCTCTGAGGAGTTGTTTCTGCCACCATCCTTCTGGAACCTCTGTCTCTATTCTAGCACTCACATGTGCTTTGACTTGCTCTTCTGTTTATCTACTACTGAGCAGAATCTATATGACAAGAAAAATATCCTTTGCCCTTCATTATATTAGCTTTAAATCTTCTTTATACTAGAGGCTTTTATGGCTGCAAAGACCACAGAAGATGTTATATCTTTCTCTTTATAAAGTCATATTTCAAATAAAGATGATAAGATATTTAATAATAACCCAAGCTATTACATAATCCCATAATTCTGATCTAGGAGTCTGACACAGCTCTCTCTCTCTCTCTCTCTCCCTCCCTCCCTCTCTCCCTCTCTCCCTCTCTCCCATTTATTTTTGTTTTCCTATTTATGCTTTGCTCTACCTTCATATGGAAGCAATATTCCTCCACCTATCTATGGCAGGAACACACACCCATCTTACATCAGCACTAATCAAAGCCCAGTGTAGGATTCTGAGACTTGATTACAAACAACCCTGGTAGGGCAGCTACCCTACTTCCATCAGACTTGATGTGTAATGTCTCTAGAAGGAGTTGCAGTCAAGGTTGTAAACTAAGTTTTGCTCCAGGCTTTAATTAAACTCAAAGTCTTTTTTTTAACACTCTGAAGTTTGATAGTGTTGTGGAACTGTATTTGAAAAATAATTACAATCTTAGTCAAACTATAAAATTGCCCAGAGATACAAAACTGATGAAATAACATCAAATATTTGCAATAGTCTTATAAGCTTTCTGATTGATACGAGATAACTTGCCACCAATTATAATAAACTTGCATATTAAAAATAACTTGCTATAAAATTATATTTTAATATATATAATTTATGGTTCTGTAATTTAATATGTCAAATTTTACCTATTTGTATTTGACCCCATTTGTCTCCATCTCTAGGAGGAAAATGGACTTTCTATAACTCCTCATGCTAGATTATGCTTCTTCTCACTTTTTAACCTCCAAATCGTGCAAGGTGGACCTTCTGTAATTACTAAATTCGAAGATAAATTCAACTACTGATTCTCAAATTCTTCCAACATATGTCTGGTATCTTTTCTATTTTAATATCTGCAGTAGTTTCTGTCATTTTCTGTAAAGTGTCAGATATACTGCAGTAATTTATGGATAATATCTGTATGATGTAGTCTATCACCACCAGAAGGTGCTATATCTAGGAGATTATAAAAAGTGGTACTACAGTGAAATGTAATTAGTTTAGTAATAGTAGTTTCCAAAGTAATTGTCCAAACAGAATTTTGATTCTTTCAATGGTTAAAGAGTAAGGAAACAAGAACATCCACAAATTCATATAAATAAATGTGTATGTCTGTATGTGTGCGTGAATATTTTAATAGATATGCTTATTAATTTATGATATAATTATAGTATCAGGAAACCTTTACAGTAAGCATTGAAATTTACTCTAGTATTTATAGGAATAAAATAATGTATTTAAGGACTATTGAAAAACTGAAAGGGTTATTGGAAGTTTCTGTTACCAGATATGGAATGTAAGCAGGGCTAAAGAAAAAAACAATCAGCAAATTGACAATGTCAGTCATGATCGTGACAAATGGGTGGAATCCCAACTTTACCGACTTAATAAATGCTTTGTTTAAGGCAAATTATTGACCTTTCCTGTCTCTTATTACTTCATCTATGTAATAGTGATTAAAATATTGACCATTTCTGGTTGTTTATATTTTAATGTGTTTAATATGTACAAATGTTTAGATTACGGATTACAGAGATATCAACAAATATTAAGATTGTTAAACAAAAATTATAAGCTCTCCATCTCCTCTGTGTTGGCTTCTATACTTGCTACCACTAGTCAGTGAATATGACGACTAGGACCATGGCTCTACTTCAACTGAGAATAATCAGTGTGTTTCCTCTCTGGTCCAGGCTAATGCTCTCCTTTCCTTCATCCCATTAGTACATCCTCAAGGGTTTTAACAACTCATACACTCACACTTCAGACACTATAAGTTCCAAATATATTTTTTTTCTAAGCTACTATAGTTGCAAGTAAGATTCACTTAACCAAGGGCTAGGGAAGAGATAATTCCAGACACATAAACAGGGGTTATATAATGGGCAGAAGTAAAACAAAAAAGAGGAGGAAAGAGAAAGAAAATGAGACAAGTGCACATTACTGCTACTTGATATTAGAAGCCGTCTCTATTTTTCTTAACCAATGATGAAGAGCTGCATAGAGCATCATTACTGCATATTAATAAACAAGCATCTTGAATGTAGGAGGAGAACCCATGTTTTACATCATCAGACAATATAAACCTAGGACTAGCTCATAATTGGGAATCTCCTTTGGATTCATCTGCAAGCTCTATTATTGAATGTGTGAATAAAATGTAAACAAATTCAATGCATTTTTGTTCTTCTTTATCCTATGATATAACTATTCTATCATGTTTCTGCATTCTAATAGAAAAGACATTTTAGTCAAATAGAGAACTTTGTGACATGTGACAGCCAGTGAACAAGGATTCAGTTTTAATCATTGTGAAATATGTCACTCTTGCCCAGAGCTTTTTCTTTACTGTTTTCAGTCATGCTAAACTTTACTGCCCTTAAAAAAGTCTTAGGTCTGGAGAGATGGCTTAGTGGTTAAGAACCCTGGCTTAGCTTATCGAGGACTCAGGTTCATTTTCCAGCATCAACTTGACAGCTAACAACCATCTCTAACTCCAGTGTCAGGGGATCTGACTCTCTCTTCTGGCATCCTTGGGCATTGTATGACATGGATGCACTTACATACATGCAGGCAAAACACTTATATGTATTAAATAAAAGTAAAATTTTAAAAACAAAAATAAAATTAAAAGGCCTTAACATCTCTCTCTTCTGTTCTTTTTCATTCCTTCCTCTAATAAACAGGATGGACAGCATCCTAGCCTTGAGAGCACATGTAAATAAGCTGTGACTCCATAAGAATGGGTTTCATTTGCTCATAAACAGACTGAGACTTAAATGCAGTAATAAGTGTGCACTCAACAGTCCCCTTTGATATCTATCCCTGATGTTAATGATGCCATTTGTGCTTGATCACATCTGGGACTCCTGTTTTAGGAATTACTATCTTTATCAGTTTTCAGCTTATAAAAAACATTATTTATTTAAAAAATTTAAAAAATAACAAAAAGGAGAAAAAAAGCATTCTTTTCTCTAAAATACATATCAGTTTTTTATTTTAATAAAGAACATTAAGATAATATCAAAAGCAATACAACCTAGTGATTACAGTCAGATTTGTTTGGAATAAATGTTAAAAATCCAATCCATTTAATAAAAATAATCTTTCTATTTAAGATGACATTTAAGAAATAGTATTAACTTTGGAAATAAAGTCCTAAGTATATGATTTGCTATATGATTTTTTCTTTTAAAATATTTATTTATTGTGTGTGCCTGATAAGTGGAAAGAGCATGTGCACATGTGTCACCATATGTATATGGTGGTCAGAAGACAACTTTATGGTGTTTTTCTTCTCCACGTTTACACTGATTCTTTCTTTGGATTGAACTCAGGTCATCAAGTTTGTGGTTCAAGTGCTTTATCCGATGAGGCATCTCATTAATCTGTGTAACTTCTAAAAATCAGTCCCGTTTAACTACTCTGCACTTCATGATTATAGTATTCACAGTATCCAACATTAATCTCTTTATTTTCACATGGATATGATCTGAACCTGATTTGTTTAAAGTCATATGAACACGCTGGAAAGTTGTTTCTTCTGTCCTGGGTTATGGTTTCTAGTTAAATTATAGTAAATACCTAGCAACAAGAACAAAATGTATCATTTGGAAAGAAGGAAAAGAAAATGGAATAGAGAGAATAAATGATATAGTCCGACCACTGCATAGGCAGCTCTTTAACCTCAGACCCTTCACGCCTCCTGGCTAGATTTCTCTGAGAGACAACATTTGGAAAACAAATTCCATTTCCTTAAAACTCCCTAAAAGCTTCAATTAAATTGTGTACATACACAGAAGCGGAGCCAAAGGTCACCTACTCAAGCAAACAGGAAAAAACACGTAATTGTAAAAGATTCAATAAATGTGTTTAAATAACTACAGAGTATGCCAGGTTAACTCCCAAATTATAGAGAACTCGCCTGGATATCTGACACAAATTTGTTTTTCCCTCTTTAGTCTCTCTCCTTTTAATAGAGTCTCTGATGTTTCTTAACCATTAAGAAAATCCCATTATTATTTTATTTATTTCTTTAAGTTCTGATGAATCATGTCCATTAGCCTCATCTAGATAAGCACATTAATGATTATATTATGATTTTAATTGGCTTTGAACTCTTCAAGCAAAAAAATAATAAACTTATTAAATGAATCTTTAAATACTTGGTGCCCTATGTAGTATACAGTTCACTAAAAGATATACTGTTTCATAATCAAACAAAACCCCATTTCAACAAATTTAAGGATGGAAAATAAATGGATGGGTAGAAAAAAATCAACCATCTCTTCAGAATAATAGTTCCATAATATTTAGAAGAGCAGTGACCTGTCACTTTCTCTAACTTTATTTGCAGAATTTTCTGTAGCCAAGCCTATTTTGCCTACTTTATTTGTTGGTGAAGTATTTGTTTTTGCAGGGCCACAGAAATAAAAGCCAAATAAAATCTAACTAAAATGTATCACTTTTCAGGCCTACTGTTATAAAATCTCACAGTGTAACAACAGAAATATGTTTTAGAAAATTAGACTTTTGAGGTGTATAAGTACAGACAGTGTAAGCAATTATTATATACTTCTCATTTAATAATGTTAAAGAGAAATATAAGAGGAAATGCTTTGTGAAACACAGAAATAGAGCAAAATTATAAAAATAAAATTCAGGTCATAAATATAGGATTTTTTTATGAATAGACATCTTTGATTTTGAATGTGTTTCTAGAGAATTATTGAAATCTTGCATACTGTTCTTTAAGAAAGAGTAGTAGGGGCCTGGAGAGATGACTTAGTGGTTAAGTACACTGGTGGTTCTTACAGAAGACCCGGGTTCAAATCCCGGCACCCACATGGCAGCTAACAACTGTCCAGAACTCCAATTCCAGGGGATCGGATGGCCTCTTTTGTCCTCCATGGGAATTGCACGACATGGGTGCAACTACATACATGCGGGCAATACATGGATACACATAAAATAAAAATATATTATTTTTAAAAAATGAACAGGCCGGGCATGGTGGCACATGCCTTTAATCCCAGCAGTTGGGAGGCAGAAACAGGCAGGCGGATCTCTGTAAGTTCAAGGCCAGTCTGGTCTACATAGAAAGTTCCAGGACAGCTGGGGCTACAGCGAGATCCTGTCTCAAAAAGACCATTAAAAAAAAGAAGAAAAGAAAAGAAGAGAAAGAATAGCAGATCATAGAAAATAATACAGAGACAAAATACTTTCTCTTTCTTAAGAAATAGCTCAGATAAATTGAAGAAATCAACGGGATACTTGGACTTCAGGAAGTTAAATTTGCAGCAACAACAAAAATGACAACCATTAAGACGCTATAAGCTTTCTTGAACTCCTATGCAGTGAATGCAGAATGAAAGAGGGTCAGTTAAGTCTACGCAGGAGTAAACACCGTGACTAGTGGAAAGGAGAGTTTGAAAACATGGTTACTTGTTGTTCTTGCCTTTCTCCAGAACAACTTGCAGGAAATCACACCGGGCCTTTCCACCAGAGCAATTAGAAATCAGTAAGGAAATTCATGAAGAGAACAGAAGAGCACTGAAAGGACCCAGCAGAATTCACTCCTTCTTCGCTACTGCCACAGAATACCAGATAGCTGGAGATACTGCTTACCAAAGCTACTTGATTTCAGGGGTTTGTAATTCTATTTTGACCTAAGGTATTTCTTGGCCTTTGTTTCTATTGGCACCCCAAGCTTGGTACACATTTGTTCTCTTCCCATAAACTCAATGAAGCCAACGTAGATTAATGCTTGGTTTGAGCCATTCTCCATAAACATTAAGATAGTGTAGTATGCTAATCTCTAGAGGAGCAAAATATCACAAGAAAAAGTAATTCAACTTTTTTTTCCTTCTTTTTGGGATAGGGTCTCCCTGTAACCCCAGGTGGCCTGGAACTCACTATGAAGGCCAGGCTGCCCTTGAACTCACAGAAATTAGCC
Organism: Nannospalax galili; assembly: GCF_000622305.1. NCBI lineage: Eukaryota > Metazoa > Chordata > Mammalia > Rodentia > Spalacidae > Nannospalax > Nannospalax galili. The sequence continues at coordinate 5,254,466 of NW_008338715.1, read as the reverse complement.
TGCCTCTGCCTCCCAAGTGCTGAGATTAAAAGTGTGTGCCACTATGCAGGGCCATAATTCAACATTTATTCAATTATACACATATCTTAGACATCAAGTAAATTTCTGGAAAACCTATCACTCAAAACAGATTTACAGAAACATACATACACACTTTAAAGTAATGCAGCACTTGGGAAGCAGAGGCAAAAGTTCATGACTTTAAGGATTTTTTGAGTATGTATATAGTGAGACCCTGCCTGAAATAAAACCAAGGACTTCGGGAGAAATTCAGTGATGGAGTATTTGTGTTCCCTGTATAAGTTCATGGGTTCATTCCACAACACCAGGAGAAAAGATGATCTGCAAAACATTAAATCACAACATTGAGCTGAAAAATCTTAAGCCCTTGGTTTTGTAATAAGGTGGAATCTGCTGACGGACAAATTAGTGAGTTAGATCAGCCAGTGGTACAAACTGTCACAAATGTAGCAGGAGATGATAGAGAAAACATATAGGGAAATTATCTCAAAATCATATAAGAAGTGTCCTTGGAGGTAAAAGGTATAAAATTAGCTGAAAGGTGAAAACACTCAGTTTACAACAATTGGCAAAGAAAATGAATAAATTAGAACTTAAAAACCACAAAAGACTAAAGAAAAATCCATAAGCCAATAGAAAGATCAGATCACCTACAAAGGTTCAAATATCAAACAATGTCGGATGCCAATGGATATAGTAACAAAATATTTTGAAAATATTAAAGAAAACTCTTTTTATTTAGTCTAAAACATCCCATTTAACAAAGGAACTGGTGGTGTAATAATTTTTTAAAAAATCTTAGAGATGGATTCCCTAGATAATAGGCCATCCAGAGAACTGAATTATAAATATTTTTAAACAAAGGCTGAGGGGATGACTCAGTCTGTAAAGTGCTTGCTACACACTATGAGGACCTGTAGTTAGATCTCCAGCACCCACCCACATAAAATGCAAGGTGAGATGGCAGTGTCTGGCATCTCTAATCTCAGAGGTGGAGGTAGGAAGATCCAAGCCCTCTCTGTCCAGCCAGTCTGGCCCCTCCCACCAGATCTCATTCATTCTGTCAGGTATGTTAAAGTCCAGCCCATCAATAAAGCATTTTTTAAAAGCCTCTTGCCCAAACTGTGAATCCAGTAGGTGGCAGTCAACTTTGGCTTCTCTTTGCTTCCTTTCTATTCATACAGCCTGATGGATGAATGTATGCTCCTCCAAGATACATTTTCTTCTATCTTCTTAGTTTTAAACTCATGCAGTCACCCAGAAAAATGGAGGCACAGCCACTGTTGGTACTAGCTGTAGCCATGTGTCTAAGCTAAGTTACAGACAAAAAGATATAAGAAGAATTTTTCTGAGTCAACTAAAAGAAAGCTCCTGTGAGATGTCTAGAGGATGCCCTTGATACTTCTTCTTCATTGTATTTTCCTTCATGATTGCTAAGAATGAGAAATGAGAGCAGGTGATTGAGCACGCTTTTTACATGGGAGGAAGATTTATACTTCAAGGATAAAGCCAAAAAAAAAAAATGGCTTCAGCTCTGAACCAGACCTGCGATCCTACCTCCAGACTTTTGCTTAGGGAAAATCTTTTTATTTATACCTGTTGGTTGAAGATCTCATTACAGATTGTTAAACCAAATCTTACTGGAAAATATTCCAGTAGATGTACTGAGTATCTAAATTAAGTATGAGTTAAGAATTAATACTATGCACCTCAGATATGTATTCATGTAGAGTTTGGAGATATAAGTGGCCCACTGATACTGTTCAGAGACATGGAATGGATGAATTAAATACACAGTCTTTAACACCCCACTTCTTAGATAATATTATGAGGTAAATGCAGAGGTGAGGTTCTGGTAATATAAGATATAAGACATCAAAATAGTTGTAGTACTTTTCCAATATCTGTGATTAGTATCAAATCTAATTATAATAAAATATATTTTAAGGGCCTCC
>NW_008338715.1:5241596-5250747 GCF_000622305.1 Nannospalax galili | reverse complement strand
ATTTTAAGGTTTAAGGGCCTCCTATGTAATGAGTACTCTTACACATCTCTGAAGCATCCATTGATTTATTATGCTCAATATCTCCATGAAATAGGTGAAAATTTTATCTCCATTTAACTGATTGGAAATCAAAGAGATAAAGATATAAGACATCAAAATAGTTGTAGTACTTTTCCAATATCTGTGATTAGTATCAAATCTAATTATAATAAAATATATTTTAAGGGCCTCCTATGTAATGAGTACTCTTACACATCTCTGAAGCATCCATTGATTTATTATGCTCAATATCTCCATGAAATAGGTGAAAATTTTATCTCCATTTAACTGATTGGAAATTAATGCTCAAAGAGATAAATAACTCAGATAAGATCAAAGCTCTGAAATTACTGGAGGCTGGAATAGCACTCCACACATGACAGCCTGGATATTTATTTATCCATGATGTCTCTTGACAGAGTCTGTATAATATTGTGTTATTTCTTCAGTATTATTTTTCTTTAAACTATGATATTTTTAGGCCAGGAAGCAAATCTTCTGCAGATATAACTATAGTCAGTGAAATGTCATGCATTCAAGAGTCACCAAGTGTGGATTATTGCTTGAACTGTATCCCAAACCTCACTCCCTTAGACTAGGTCAAAATCCCATTCTCTGCAATTCATTAAAGTCTTACATTTCCAACATTAACACTATAATTTTAGGTTAAAGTGAATCTATTCATTGCCACCAATTAAATGGTCTAACAAGGAATTCATGCAGTACCCTGCCTAACAGAATAAAAAATTATCCTAGATTTCTCATTAAAGAGAAATACATTAGGTCTGAACCTCTGATTTCATTTAAAACAGCAACTTTATTGTACAAAGCATATGAGTAAAGCTTGCTTCAGATACAACTCTGTTAATAGAATTTCTATATGTGTTGCTTTAAAATTATCATTGCAGCATGATAAAATTTTATGCATGCAGCTTTGGTCTTGTGAATTTGCATGGCATTAGCGTTCTTCGTTCCCTGAATCCATGTTTTTGTTCTGATTCATAGAGAGGACTCTTCATTTAATTCAGTGAACACCAAAATAAGCTTGCGTTTTGTGCTCAGTGTTGCCCATTTTCTCAGCTTTGTAACCACTTCCATGCATACATGTGCAGAGTCACAAGGCTAGATATTTGAAGACGCCAGTAAATCACGCAGTGCCTTCCTGGTAAATCAGAAGTCACGCACCATTCATACTCCCCTCTCTGCTTTTGTTCAAACAGTTCCCCATGAGGAAGCAAAGACAAGCAGTCTTTGTTATCAAAAAGTCAATTGCTTTCCAGCAGTTACATTGGCCCTATGCCTGCCTTTCAGCAGATGTATGAATATTTTCCCAAACCTCTATTACAAATCAGAACCTGTACACTGCCAAACAGAGCCAACAAATCCCAGACCCAAATTCCTAAAATTGAAGAATGAGAGACTCATAGAATTAAATGACATGAAGCTAAGATTCCTAGTGAGATGATCTAACCCTTTCTAAGTTTCACCTGATCCAATCCAGGTACCAGCACCACTAACAAGCGCCGGAAACTGGACAGAACTCACATAGAAGTGGAATGAGAAGGCCTCCCACAACATGTTCAGAAAATTCAAATAAAATCCTAGTGGCTTTCATTTGCCAAAACACAAGCATGATGAATGGATACAAGGCGTTATTCGCTGTTAGACTAAAATACTTTCCAAGTATGAGCACTAAAGAAAATAATAGAAGATGTGGTTGCATGGCAAGATTTCCACTTACTCAGATATTTAAAGGTTGTGATTATCTTTCGATCCAAAGAGGAGAGACATTTCATCTCATTTAGCATTTCATGTTTTCAGTTTGAACTTTGAATATATATTGGCAAGCCAACAGCTGATCACCATACGCATACTTCAGCTGCCCAATTAGATGCCTTTTAAAGTGTTCTAGACAGAGCCACACTTGCTCTACATCAGCAGCAATGCTGCTAACACCAGCTTTTTCCCACTTCTATTATTCAGCCGCATTACTCACCACAATTCCTTATTTCTTGCCAGCATCAGAAAGATCAAAGCCTTGAAGTACAGATGAAGTGATTCTAAGCCACTAGAAGTGATTGCAGGTGATCTTGCAAAAGCAAGAAGAAGGAACTCTTCTTACCAAGCATGTACAATACATAAGTTCACTTCGTGTGTGTGTGTGTGTGTGTGTGTGTGTGTGTGTGTGTGTGTGTAGGGTGCATGACTGTGCAAAGAGTAATATATGTGGATGGGTAGGTGGGTGCATACTGAGTTCAGAGGTCGCCCTTAACTGTCATTTCTCAGGTGCTTTTGTTCCATTTTAATTTTTCAGACAAGGTCTCTCACTAGCTTGGTTCTCACTGAATATGCTAGACTCACTGACGATGGAGTCCCAGTCTCTCCTCCCCAGTGCTGGGATTTCAGTGCATGACACCACATCTGGCTTTTATACATGGGTCTGGGGATTGAACTCAGGTCTTCATACTTGAGTGGCAAGCACTTGATCCCCTAACTTATCTCCTCTTCCCACCCCAGTTTGTTTCTACGTTGTTTACATGCATTAAGTATTTTAATACCTTAGTAATTCTGTTGATATGGTTTCAGAGTTACCTATATTTTTCTCCAGATTCAAGGAAACTGAATTTCAGAAAGTTTAAAATAACTTCTTTAAATCGCATTGTTTATAGCTGTTCTAGATCCAAATCCAGGCAGTGGTCCTCCTCAGCTCAGTCTCTTAACTACTACACTCTGCTCCTAGTCACTAGAATGGTAACCATGGTAACCAATACAATTTAAACACTTTCTGGGACTTTTATAAGTGCTTTTGAAAAAGTGTAGTCATGAATCATCAACTCTTGTGGCTTTTTTATTTTTACTGGTCTCTTTGAGAAAGGGTCTCCCTATAGCCAGAGCTGGCCTGGAACTCACTCATTATGTAGACCAGGCCAGCCTCAGTCTCATAGAGATCCACCTGCCTCTGCCTCCCCAGGTGCTGGGATTAAAGGCATGCAGCACCAAGATGGGCTTATGAATCATTAACTGTTTACATGGCGTTGATAAGACTACAACTGAACCTTGCCTTCCTGATTGTTATATTGTAAATGATTGTGTCTCTTCAACATGGAGACATTGAAATCTTCACCTCCAAGGAAATAGTTGATCCCTCAGAAATGGGATAAGTTCCTTGTAAAAGAGTCCCAAGGGAGCTTGTCTGCTTCCCCCCAGCATATCATGTCACCAGGGGGTCACCTATGTCAACACACAGCATTGAATCTACCAGGGATTGGGTAACTAATATTCAGTTCCAGACCTGAGAAAAATAATTTTGTGTTGTTTATGAGTTGCTTACTGCATGAATTATTTCCTTAAATCAAACCAAACAAACTAAGACACTGGGTATTCAGTTGTGATCAAACGATAGGACCTGCAAGAACAGTCTTGATTCTGATTTTTCATGATGAACTTTAGGAATTAAGTGGCAAAGCATGACGCAGCTTCTGAAAGACATGTGCTCCACATCCCAATATTTAGGTTACCCATACCCTTTCCAAAGCTGAGGAAATTAGTACAAGCATAGTCTTTTACTTTACTGTTATCCCATTTGGTGTTTCCTTTTTAATAATTATCAAAGAGGAAACACTCTGGGCCACATGAAGGGAAGTTTCATCTCAGTACAGAGTAGTTCATGTTCGTTGTTGTTGTTGTTGTTTTTCCTACTAAGATTATTCATCAATGATTTAAAATCCTTGGGTTCAGTGCTCTGATTCAAATTTTAACAGAAGTGAGGATATAAATAAGGAATCTCAATAGGTATGAAAAACAGCAAACATTTGGAAAAGGATGCTCACTGTTTCAAGTATGTTAAACAGTTGGCAGAAGCCTGCTGAACTTACAATATTAGTAACATAAAAGGGTGTCTGGTTATGTGTTAGCATGAGTGAAAGGAGGTAAGGACAAAATGTAATTTCTATGCATAAGAAAGCAATGCCAGTGTCAAGGCGTGCAGTGCAGCAGCTCAGTGGAAGTAGAAAGGGTATGCGGTAGACAAAAGCCCAAGGAGGTATAATGAGCTGAGGATTGATGAAGTCATGAAGTCAACAAGAAACTTCCCATTGAATGATGTAGCAGCTAAAGCTTTAGAACAGTAGTTTCTATTTGAATTAGATTTATTTTTTCTTTAGGTTCTGATGTCTGTAATTGTTTGTAATATGGACTAACCTATGTGAGCAGTTGGGAAAATGAAGGGAAGGAACAAATTTGTAGAGCCGGTGAGATATGAGCTCCTATAGAAAGGAATGAGCTTGAAATAGTGAATCCAGAGGCAGTTCCTTCTTAGGAGAGACTGCAAGAATTCATGAGAAAACACAGATGAAACCTCACCAACCGGTTAGCCTATGTACCTGATTATCTATTACCCATCTATTGAGACAGTGAGAGAGAAGAAGAGGAAAGGGAAAGGAGGGAGGGAAACACAAAGGAATAAGATAAAAGTAATTATTTTCTTTAGGAAATTTTAATTATCTTAAATTTTAAAATTTATTTACTTTTATGTGCATGAGTATTTCACCTGCATGTATGTAAGTGAACTATGTGTATGCAATGCCCACAGAGGCCAGAAGACAGTGTCAAATTCCTCTGGAACTAGAATTATGGATGGTTGTTAGCTCCCATATGGGTACTGGGAACCAAAGCCAGGTTCTCTGCAAGGGTATCCAGTACTCCTAACCACTGAGACATCTCTCCAGTCCCAATGTTAATTATCTTAATTAATGAATTGTAAAGGAAGATATTTACTGTCTGCCATTTCACCTCCACTTATAATGAATAATTCTAGAAGGGCAGGGATACACCCTGGAGGATTTGGAGAGTAAGTATGAAAAAATGCATTGTGTGATATTCTCAAAGATCTAAAAAAAAAATCAAAATAGATTTTGTCACAAATTTATAGCTACAACTACCAATGCTAAAACTGCATTCTTTCTTTGTGTTTCTGTTAATTTTAAAGCCACACTTTAAAGAAAATTTTGGCAGTTTCTTATAAAGTTAAACACACACTTACTGTACAGCAGAGCAATTCTACTCTTAGGTATTTACACAAGAAAATTGAAAATCTGTGCAATTCCCCCAAGAGTTGTTCAAGGTGCTTATAATAGTTTTTGTAAAAATATCAGAAACTGTAAAAAGCCCACTGTCCATATAGCATAATTCAAACAATTGACTACTTTTTGTCAGCATAAAAGAGCGAAAAGAAATAATTACTGTACAGCAGAGCAATTCTACTCTTAGGTATTTACACAAGAAAATTGAAAATCTGTGCAATTCCCCCAAGAGTTGTTCAAGGTGCTTATAATAGTTTTTGTAAAAATATCAGAAACTGTAAAAAGCCCACTGTCCATATAGCATAATTCAAACAATTGACTACTTTTTGTCAGCATAAAAGAGCGAAAAGAAATAATAAATAGAGCCTGTTTGCCTGTTTGTGTGCATGTTTATGTTTATGGCAGGTAGTTTAATATTATATACCTATATAATCCTATTTGTCCAACAACATAAATCTCACTGACATTATACATAACAAATGAAATAATCTCAAATGGATACAAACCATATGATTTAATTTTTATGAACTTTTTAATCAAGCAGTGGTGAAATATTGTGCAAAAATGGAAAACTGCTGCTGTGGGTGAGGTAAGAAAATCTTTTGGGTAATAAACTCTACAATTTAGCTTTCCTTTCTATTCTTAGCAGAATCAACTGATTAATTGTTTAGTCATTGCCATCATTCATGGTATCTAAGAAAGTTCCTGGGGTAGCAATTAAAGAGGAAAACATATTCAGAAAAGAAAATTAGAACCCATGCTTCCCCTGTTGCTGTTCCACTGGACATGAAAATTTTGGTATAGACATTTATAGAATGCAATGGGAAGTAGCCTCAAAATGCAATCCTTGTCAGCAGGGAAGAACAGAGAACTGGAAATGATTCTGTGTCTAGACATAACACAAGCTACTCTGGAAGGACCTCTTTTCTCTACTTCTTATTAGTACCAATATTTATATGAGTTTACAGTAATCTGAGGAAGTATTCTGCTACCAGCAGTGAGTGCTATGTCTGTGTTCTCCATTTGATTTCCTGTTCAATTATTTCACAGCAGTGTTTTGACACTGGCTCTTGAAGTTTCATACTGCCCTTTCAGGATTTCCTTGAGTTCAAGGAACTCTTCATACTCCAGGTTTTTAGTGTGTGACCTGTCCCAACTATGTCTAGACAGGAGTGGCAGGAAGTTAGTCTCCTGGGATGAAAATCAGCTTCCCTTGCAGTCCTCCTTGTCTGTGTAGGTGATGTCTTCATATATCCAGTTATACCTGCCAAGATCTTTAGAGTCATCTTTGATTCTCTTTTCTCTTCTGTGGGGGTCGGACCCGAGACCACCCAGCAAGATTGGTTGAGAATTAGCAAGTGTGCAGCCCGCCCACTCCAGCAGCCCCAGCACCAGGGACAATCAGAGGTGTTGGGCAGCCTAGTCCAGCAGGAACTCATTTATTTCAAGCGTTACAGAGCTTATAAAGGCATTTACTGCAATTGGAAATCCCCCTCACCCTGAAAGTGTCCAGTCAGTTTAAAGGTCAACCGGGCAGCACTTCATGGATTCCAATGGTGAACATGCACTGATCACGTGCTCCTCAGGAGTGAGGAAACGTCCGTTAGCCAATCCGAAGATTTTCATAACAAGTCAGGCCACGCCCTGCTCAGTTCCTCTCGGCACCATTTTAGCAAGCCAGGGCCCTTAGGTCCCCATATCTCCCCCTTTTTATCTTTATCTTATAAGGCAGGACTGACTTTATTTCATGGGTTAGCCATCTCATAGACAGCTCCCTGAGGAGAGACGGCTATCTCCTTCCTCTAATCTTGTGCATTTTGCCTGGTTTAGGTTGTGTCACCCCTGACCAAGCCTTGCCCATCATTGGACCATGCACCTGGCCACGTGCATGTCCTATCTTAGGAGTGCTTGTCATAGGACATCTTACCTATCCTTGGCTAAAAATGTGTCATGATTAAGTTCAGCTGTATGGATAATGCCAGCCCATAACGATTCTAGTCTCAGCCCATTTAAATTAGCTGCACATGGACAACCAGAGGGGGTCTTGTTTCCGGGAGGGGGGGATTATAATAGAGAGGAGGGGTGGTCATAGTGGTCTCATGGATTCTTCTGCTGTTGTAACCTGGAAAAACACTAAAGGACAAGCATTAATTAGTGAGTCAAGACATAACGATCTCCCTCATGACCAGCTCAAGGGTCATGGGGCACAGGTCGGTATTGGAGCCTAAGGGTAAATGCCTGTACATCATTTATTTGATTTTTGATGAACCTTACTAGGAAGATGCATGGCCCAAAGGATAGCAGGTGAATGACCACAAGTATGGGGCCCAATATGGTGCAAACTAAGGTAGCCAGGGAGCAGAACTGAACCAGGATTCAAACCAACCCTGTTCATTTTCCCTGGCCTTTTCCCCTCTTTGCTAGCCCTTCCCGCACTTTGGCCATCGAGTCCTTTACTTCTCCAGAATGGTCTATATAAAAGCAGCACTCGTCCCCTAGGGCGATACATAACCCTCCTTGCTGGAAGTAAATCAGGTCTAGTCCCCTGCAGTTTTGTTAAACCATTTCAGCTAGGGAGGAGAGGGACTCCTCCATATGGGAAATTGAGTTTTCCAGTCTCTCAGTGTCAACATCAATAGTGGCCCTAAGGCTTGAATATTGCTGTCCCTGCCAGGCTAAGGAGGCGATCCAGTTCCCACCCCAAGAAGCCCAGCCCCAAGGACTGAGACAGGCTCCTTACTGAGGTTAAGAACTTGTAAATTTATACATGGGGTCAGGCCTGTACTGCAAGCCCACCAAGTATCATTCCCTGGTAAGAGGAACCTGGTGTTATTACCAGGAGCCTCAGTATGATTACAGAGGCCTTGGAGGGCCTGTGGCGGGTTACCTACACATAGGCCCCTGCCCGTGACCTGTTGCAAGGTCAGGGAAGCCTTGGACTGCCATCTACATTTCTGGGAGTTCTCCCAGATGTCATAGCTTCCTGTGTTGCAATCCCCTCATAAAAGGGGGGAGCTGTGTCATAACAGAGCCAGCACGTGGATGCTTTGGATGGGTCAGAAGAGTTGAGAAGTAGATATGTATGCCTCAAGATTTGAAGAAGGGGGTTGTCCTCATTCCCAATGGGGTGCGATCTTTGGTGCATGGTATTTCCAGTGTCCCCATCTCCTGGGGCAGTAGCATTATGTGAAATGGTTGGGTATGTCCTGGGGGCCCCCAGGGCTAGGGCTTTATTCGACCCAACGACCCTTGTTGGCTCTGATACCTTTAGCCTGATGTTGAAGGTGACTCCCTGATCATATCTGTCTACATATAAATGGAGCCCCCAAATTTTACCCTGTAGTCATCCTTCATCCTTTTCCCCGAGTTTGTAAATCCAATTTTTAACGAATTACAGCAAAACTGTTCACATGGACCTCCCGGCCCTGTCCAATCTCCCGTGGGCGTGCTGCTGAACCCTGTGGCCACACTGGAGCACCTGCCTATGTCCGTCAGGCCTGACCCGGCATGATTCGGAATGACATATATAAGGTCAGGCAACCTGCCACTCATCCGGGGCGATTTCCTATTGTCTCACATCCCCAGGCTGCACAGAAGTCACCTCTTCCCCCACATTGATGGGCCTTCATGCATATCCTCCCAGTCCCAGGGCATATGTAAAAGGGTAGTTTTCTGATCTTTGATCTCAGGACAGGATAGCTACATCCATAACCCCAGCCCCCCAGCCCCTTAGAAGGGCATCGTTTTTTGTCACACTTACTCTCTTTGCATTCATGCTCAATGTCCCCAGGGGTGTATTCTGGGATATCCCATGTCCCTGCTGCAAGGTCACAGATGTCCATGTAGAGGTGGAGCCACCATGTCCATAGAGCCACCTCTTTGGTTATTTGGAACACAGTGTCCCCATGCCCTGACGTGACCATCCATGTCAATTGTTTTGGTTTATGTACTGTCCCTTGGGTCGTGAGGGTCCATATCAACACAATTACTAGCCTCCATTCTCTTGACATTTTGGATCTATGAGAAGAATT
>NW_008338715.1:5228278-5241441 GCF_000622305.1 Nannospalax galili | reverse complement strand
GTCATTATTTTCTATTGGTTCTGATTGGTCGGGGTCATCTTCCCTTTGATTATAGAATTTAAGATTCCTGACAGGCGCCCATATGGGGTTCGAATCTTCTGTAGTGTAGACACAGCCAAAGCCTCGACCCATGGTTAGCAATGGGTCTGGGCCTCTCCATTGTCCCATAATGGGGTCCTTCCACCTTACCCGCACTTCAGGTCTCTGCTCCTGTCATCCTCAGTGCTTCTGAAACTGGGATTCCAACTGATTTTTTTTTTAATTAAGAATATTAATAGTGAATAAGGCCATTCCCAACTGCTGGTGGGGGCTTATTCCCCCTTTTTGTTTTTGTAGTTGAGTTTTTAGGTTTGGATGTTTGCATTCTACAATGGGTTGGCCTTGGGGATTGTAGGGAATTCCTGTATTGTGTTGAATTCCCCAAAGTGAAAAGAAATTTTATAAATTTTTACTCATAAAACATGGTCCATTATCAGTCTTAATTCATTGGAGCAATCCCAATGTAGCAAAGCACTGTAGAAAATGAGACTGAGCATGTTTAGACTTCTCTCCTGTGTGAGCGGTAGCCCAACAGGCATGTGAGAATGTATCAATGGACACAAAAATATACTTAAGCTTTCCAAAAGGAGCATAGTGTGTGACATCCGTTTGCCATAAGGAATTGGGCTTGAGTCCCCTGAGGTTTACCCCTGGCTGTTGCAGAGGCAGTACCTGTAGAAAGGGTTGACAAGATTTACAGGTATGTACAATCTTCTTTAGGTCCTTAATGGGGACTTGGGGAAACCTCTTATGGAGTCCCCACCAATTTACATGAGTAAGGTTATATAACCCCTGAGCTTCGTTTAGGCCTGCTGACAGGACCTGGGTGGAAGCCATCTTATCCACCTCTGCATTGCTTTGGGATAAAAACCCAGGCAATCCTTCATGCCCCTTAAGATGCTGTAAGAAGATAGGGGCTTCTTTCTCCTTAAGGAGCGTATGGGTCTGAATCATCAAAGGAGTAATGGGGTTCCCATCCAGCTGGATATGAGAACTTAATAATCCTGGAAGAAGATTGACTACATACAGGCTATCAAAAAACAAATTCATGGGTTTATCTACCTTTGTTAATTCTAAAGCAATGGCCATGAGTCCCTTGAATTGAGCTGAGCCATCACAAGTGTGGACATATTTTTTTGATTTCTCACCTGTCCCCGAGTACACTACCATTGCAGTTCCAAGTTTGCCCCTGTCAGTGAAAACATTGCAGACTTTCATTAGGGGCTTCCTGACAGAGTCAGGGAGCATCCCAACAGAGGGCATGAAAGGAGGTCACCTATTTATGAGGGCCATAACGACAGTCCAAATTTCCCAGAAACCCTTCCAAGGCCATGGCCACTCAGCTCTTATTTCTGCAGAGCCATTCAAAATCCCTAAGCCGGTAGGGGATAACGATTTTAAGAGGGTCCATGCCATAATGTCTCACAGCTATATCACGCCCTTTCTCAAATAGGTCAGCCAATTGATCCATGGGTGTATAAACCTGTGGTACACCTCCCAGAGAAGCATGCACTGATTGAAGGGACTTCCCACCCTGCATAAGGATGGATGTCATCAGGGTCTCACTGGAGAGCACCCATAACTCAAGATCTTTACTACGTGTGCATCAGGCAAGTTGGGCTCAGTCCAGGACATCCTGGACCTCATGTAAGATGTTCAGGTGTTGAGGGGCCAGGTGAATTAGATCTGAAGGCTGTTTTCCCACTAGTAACCAAAACAAAGGTCTTAAAATCTCAGTGGGAATAGGCATCCAGGATCACAGCCAATTAATTTCTCCCAGTAATTTTTGTAGCTCTGTCAGGGTTATGGTGGGCTTGATAGCCAGTTGTGATTTTAAAGGGCTGACTCCTTCCAAAGAGAGTGTGGTTCCTCCCAGGATTTTAAAGGGAGCAACAGTCTGCACTTTATCAGCAGATACATGGAGTATGCCTGTCTGTAGACATTTTTGAGTAACCTTGTATAGGTCTTCTAACTGTTGGGGGCTTGGAGCTCCCAGGATTATATCATCCATATAAACATACAAAGTGACATGTGACAATAGGCGTGCAGGCCCCAAAAGGGTCTTCACATAGTTTTGGCAGAATGCTGGGCTATTTATTGGCCATACCTTGGGGTAGAACAGTCCATTCATACCTCTCACCAGGCATTTTGAAGTTAGTGGAAGGCACAGAGAAAGCAAATTTTTCACAATCTTGGGGTTGTGAGGGGATTGAAAAAAAAACAATCTTTAATGTCTATAAGAAATAAGTCTGAGAAAATAGCAGGGACCCAAGGCAGTCCCCTTAAGGGTGTACCCACTAGAGTCATCCTAGCATTGACTTTACGCAAATCTTGCAACATTCTCCATTTGCCAGAGGATTTCCTAGTAACAAAAACAGGTGTGTTCCATAGGCACATAGAAGACCGGATGTGGCCCAACCATAATTGTTCCTGCACAATTTCCTTTAAAGCTTGTAGCTTCATCTCAGGCAATGGCCACTGCTCCACCCATACTGGTGACCCATGGGACCATCAGATAGCTGGAACCCAAGGGGCAGTGGCCTCTAAAATCGTGGGTGAACCTGATGCTCTTTCTTTAGGTCCCCACTCTAATTGATATGGCAAGACAACCCCTGAGTTCTGACTCGGGAAGCCTATCAGACTCTTCAAGGTCCAAAAGGTCATCATAAAAGGCCTTGTTATCAGTGGTTATGCAGGCCCCAAAATATCTTGTCCTATGAGGTTGGTGGATAACCCTGCCACCAGCAGGGGTCGCATCTCCCCTTTAGCTCCATCTGCATCCTGCCAGGTGAGCCATTCTCGAGTCTCTTCTGATGGAGTATGCCCTCCTACACCTAGGATTCAGGGTCCAGGAATGAGGTGCCATCATGGTGGGGCTTCCCCCTTTCTGAAAATAGTCCTATCTGCCCCCGTGTCCACCAGGCATCAGAACCCTTTCCCATCTGTTTCAAGATCCATCTTGGGCCTTACACCGAGGATGATAGGGACTGTCCAATTTTCCGTAGGTTTCTCCCTTCCCCCGTCCCTCCTTTAGAACAATGCGAGTGTGGCCGGTCATGGGCGAATCCTCCTTGCATTAACGGGGCTGGAGGCTTCCCCCCATTTAGTTTAAAGGTTTCCCCTAATATCAAATCTGGATTTACAATCCCTTAGCCAATGGAATCCCTTGTGGCACTGGGGTGGGGTTTGGGCAATCCGCCTCCAGGCTTAAGCCAGTTTTTTCATTGAGAACACTCTCTCTTAACATGGCCAGGCTGTCCGCAACCAAAGCATGGGCCCCCCACCCGCCCCATGACTTGTCGCCTGTTGTCCCAGATTAAGTGAGATAAATGCCTGGGTTATCAGCAGTAGCCAAAGCCTCTGTGTCTGTAGGGCGGCAGCCATGGCTTTGGTCTGCCCCTTTTGAGTCCCCACCTCCTTGGAGGTGATTATGCATTGCCCCATGGATCTGTCCTTGAGGCCAGCACAGGCCAACTTATGATCGGGGTCCAACCTGTCCCATACCAGGAGTTTAGTGAACTGTTCCCTCAGTGGGCCCAGGGGTAGTTTCCTTTTTAAGCTCTTTTCCACCCTGTCTATGAATTCATAGAGGGGTTCACTAGATTTTTTATTTATCCCCACTAAGGAGGCTTCAGTAGGCCCCTCATCCAATTTCCTCCAGGCATTTAGCCCTAGGGCCTTAATCTGGTCTGTATAAGGTGTGGGATGGCTGCCTGCTGCACCCCCATAGCATAATGATCACTCGAACCTGACAGCATCCCAAAAGTGATGGGGATAGGTGGGTTAACATTTGCATATCTCTCATCTTGCACCCTACTTTCCTCCTTGAAAAAGGCACACCACTTGATGTACATAGTGCTGGGAAGAACTGCCTTGGCAAGGTCCAACCAATCCTTAGTGGTACAGTGCTGATGGGCCAAGTGTTGGAGGAGAGTATCTACCCATGCGGACCCTGGGCCATCCTCAGCCACTGCCTTTTTTAGTTCCTTTAGATCTTTGGCGTCCCAGGCATACCAGGGGTCTGGGAGGTTGCCCCCTGGGTGCACATAAACCGGGAATGCCTCTATCATTCTCCATGGCTCTTGGGCTCCAAGATATTCTGGTGGTTTGTCTCCCCTCTTTCTGTGCCCCAGGAATCTCCCTCCCTCTTCTAGGCCTTCAGGCGGGGCTGAAGGAAGGGCTGGCATTCTTCACCCAGCCATGGAGGCCATTTCCAATGTTGTTCCTCCTCGCCCTTGTGACTTCAAGCGACCATGGTGGCTTTAGATTTCGGTTCCCTGTCTGGATCCTCTCCTCCTCGAATTTGACCCAATCATCTAAAGAGGGGCCACCTCTGATTTCTCCTTCCTTCTCCTTTTGGGAAGTAATCTCCTTGGGCCTGAAGCAAGACTTGAGGGCTTCCATAGTGGAGTAAAAGCTGAGGGGGAGGTCTATCCCAAGATGGATCTCCCCTTGGCGAACAAGTTTCTCCACCTGGCCCCAAGTATCCTCCATGAAGAGGTTGGTCCCACAGGAAATCCAGGGGGCCAAGTGGAGCACTGTCTCCCAGACCTGGGTCGCATTATGGTCCGTGAGTTCAAGGCCCCTGCTTTTGAGCATGTATCTCAGCGCTTTAATCGCTGGGTCTTCTGGATTTGAAGTTGCATTACCCATCCTTTCAGGTCTAACTTACTCCAGACTCTTGATTGGCCCCAACCCTTTTTCTTTTTACTCACCTTCATGCCCCACGTTTGGCACCAGTTGTGGGGGTCAGACCCATGACCACCCAGCAAGATTGGTTGGGGATGAGCAAGTGCACCACCCACCCACTCCAGCAGCAGCAGCACCAGGGACAATCAGACGCAGGGGGCAGTCTAGTCCAGTAGGAACTCATTTATTGCAAGCGTTACAGAGCTTATAAAGGCATTGACCACAATTGGAAATCCCCCTCACCCTGAAGGTCTGCAATCAGTTTAAAGGTAACCAGGCACATGAGCAGCACTTCATGAATTCCAATGGTGAACATGCACCAATCACATGCTCCTCAGGAGTGTGGAAACGTCCATTAGCCAATCAGAAGATTTTCAGAATAAGTCAGGCCATGCCCTGCTCAGTTCCTCTCAGTGCCATTT
Organism: Nannospalax galili; assembly: GCF_000622305.1. Lineage (NCBI taxonomy): Eukaryota > Metazoa > Chordata > Mammalia > Rodentia > Spalacidae > Nannospalax > Nannospalax galili. Next base: position 5,236,291 of record NW_008338715.1, on the reverse strand, counting down.
TAGCAAGCCAGAGACCTTAGGTCCCCATACTCTTCCAATCCACAAATATCCATCAGGAAATCCTTGCAGCTCTGAATTCAAAATCCTTTCTGTATTATTGCTATATAGGCTATTTTTTTCTATATCCTTAAGAGCTCCATTAAGAAGCATGAAGAAATAACAATTCATGATTTTTTTATGTAAACTACTTTTAAATGAATGGAGTAGAAAAAAAGTTGAATGTGTGTTTATACTTATGTATATATTCAGAAAGAGATAAGGCAGGAGTAGTGCTATAAAACAATTGTTAGATCTAATTAAAAGAGATGCATGTGGTTATCTATTTACTGTTATTCTAGTATTCTGAGGGTTTCAAATGTTGCAAGTTTGAGCAAATGCTGATTCTCCAGAATGCACATGTTTCTCAGAATCTAACCACTTCTTGCCAACTGCAGACAAGCCTACTGTTTCTTACAGTGCTTCTTAGTTACTCTCTTACCTTTTCTGAGAGTTTGAAACAGCCTCATAACTTTGCTCCTGGTTCTGGTTGTGTACCTCTGCAATATTTCCTCACCAACAGGGTGTCCTCAAAAGGCTGTCTATCTCCCAGTCCCATGCTTCAAACCTTTCCTGTGATTTCCAATCCCACTTGGATGAAGTCACACATCTAACTGTTGTTAATTGGTCCATAGGGTCTTCCCAGGTCACCTCTGATGTGCTTCCCTTTGGCTAATTATTTTCTAACCATTTCTTTTGCTATTAATCCAAAATCACCCTTACTCCATTCTCAGGAGAATTATTATTCTATATGGCCACTATTTCTTCATTGAGTGGTGGCTAATAGAAAGCTCCCAGTAAATATGTTTTCAGACTTATGACACTGATTCCAATTAACCAGTACTGGCTATGTAGACCAGTATATTGGGAGGCATTATGAAAATACATTGAAGCTAATATTAAAAGTTCTATGCTGAAAAAATGATTTCTCTCATGACTATGAAAACAAGTTGTAGCACACCACTGGGTAATTAATTAGTCTTAAAAATCATACAATGGCCGGGCGTGGTGACTCATGCCTTTAATCCCAGAACTCAGGAGGCAGAGGCCGGTAATCTCTGTGAGTTCAAGGCCAACCTGGTCTACATAGTTCTAGGACAGCTGGAGTTCCAGAGAGACCCTGTCTCAAAAAGACCAAAAAAAAAAAAAAAATCATGTGATAAAGCAGCTATGTATTTTTGCTGGTGGTTGTGTAAATGTCTGGTTTATTTATTTAAACTCCTTTGGAATTTTATTTTTCATCTATCCTTTCAGAAAATAATGATTGAGAAACTATTCTAACCAGTGTAAGTAAGTAGACACAGCAAAAGACTGAAGAGTTGGTAATACCCTAGTCTGATAGGCAGGAAATTTAAATGAATGGATGGATGAATGAATGAATGAATGAATGAATGGCTGAAGGAATGGATGGATGAATAAATTAATATCATCTAAATAGAGTCTAGGTAAAATTTTACCCCTACCACTCCACTCAAATTTATGTTATGAAGTAAAAAAATAACTCTCCTTTGTTGAAGTCATTGATAAGTTCTTACTGTTTTTCATATCTAACACATCCACAGAACTGGATGCAGATTATTACCCTGTTTTCTCTGTAATACTTTCTTCACCTGCCTTTCATTAATGCCTAAATCTGCTCCTTACTGCTTTGTTCTTCCATGTCTTCCATCCTAATCTTTTAGGATAGTCATTCTCATGCTCAGGCTTTAGGCATTTTTCTTCTCTCTACATTATTCTTAGTGATCTCATCTGCTACAGTGCCATAAAAATGATTTATTTCCTGATGACTTCCAAATCCATATCCCCAGTCTTGTCTCTCAAAATTCAAATATATCCATCTTGACATCTACACTCATGTATCTAATAACATTGCAAACATAACCATTTCAAAATTTAGCTTCGGCCATTCTTTGCCAATATCAATCAAAATAAGCTCTGTGATGCTGCAATAATAAATGCTCTCCAAATCTGAGTAGTCCAGTGAAAGAAAAGACCATTTCCGGCTTTTTTTATATCTCCTACCTAGATTGTTGGGAGTTAGAACAATCAGAATTACTCAAATACAAGAAATAAAGTTCAACTGATACTTACTCATGCAGATACTACCTTCCCACAAAGCTCAAGTCTGAAGGAGGTTGTATACACGTGTAGAATCAAGTGCATGTTTGTAAAAGTCTCCATTTGTAAATGGCAACTGTATTACTTTCATCTCTTGCTGCTGTGGTCAATTACTGACAAGATGAAACCTAAGGGGAGAGAAAGGGTTTATTATGCTTAGAGCTTGAAGGGATGTAGTCCATCATAGCAGAAAGATATGACAGCAGATCATTCCCTAGTGACAGGAATGTGTAAATGTGTAACCAGGATCCCCCACCTCACAGCTTCCGAAGCAAGGAGAGGACAGAAAGAAGAGCCAGACCATAAAACTTCAGGGCCTGCCTTTGGTGAACCACTTCCTGTAGCAGGGTTCCATCTCCTTAAGGATTCTACAGCCTTTTGAAGAATCTAGGGACTAATTGTTCACACACCAGCCTAAGGGACAACATTTCTTATTCATACCACAACAATATGACTTTCACTCATACATTCTTAAGTACAGCAAATCACACAGACATCCTGAGCTCTAAATGTGGAAAAGTCCAGAACTATTTCTTTCTAATTGAGATACGGAATAGTGGTTGTATCCCAAATTTAATGTAACCATTCCACCTTCTATATAGTCTTACCACATTCCAATCAGTCTCAATAAGTGGTAGTTCCTTGTTTTAATTGTGTGGCATCATCTTACAAACTTATTTTCCTTAAGGTTGATTCTATCATCAAATCTATTACTTCCACTTGCCATATAAGTCTAGAGTTTCCTGGCACTTTAAAACAATTCTAATCTTACCAATAGTACCTCCATCACCTGCTACTCTATTACCACAATAGTCTCCTAAATACCCTTGTGGTCAAAGCAACTATTGTGCTGTATTTCAGTCTCTTATTAATAAACAAATGAGACACCCAGTTAAAGTGTAGGTAAACTCAGATGAACTATGTTCAAAACTCCATCTCAGAGCAAAAACATTTACATTCATGATGCTATCTAAATACATTGTTCAAACCCATTTTTCATTATCTATGAATAATCTCCCTTCAATCCTCTATCCTTCTGAAACAAGCATGTTGGAACCCCAACTGAGAGCCCCTTTGATGTGTCCTCTCTTCTGCAGAAGCTGATCTGTCACATGCTCTTCAAGTCTTAGCTCAAACAGTTATAAAATGAGAGTTTCCATAACTGCTTAATATTTTCTAGCAATTATGTGTGTGTATATATATGTACACATATATGTATAACTGTACATTTGTATATAACTATATATATATAGTTATATAGTTTTATATATATATAAACCTGTTATATATGTTTTCAACTTTTTTACATTTTTTATTTCTGCACTGGAATTTAAACTCTTTGAAGTCCCAGGATTAGCACTTTTTCTATGGTCTACCTGAGTGTCTACATAAATCTCTCATATATACTATGTGTATAAATAATGTACACTCAGAGAAATGATATCAAATTCTATCAAAAAATGAGAATCAAGGTATGTGTGTCAACTCATCCTTTTAATCTCATCACTTGAGAGACTGAGTCCGTTGTGTTATTGTGAGTTCAAGGGCAGCTTAGGCTAACAGTGTGGTCCAGACCAGCATGTACTGCAGAAAAGGAAAGCAACCAAACAAAGTGATAAAAGTGGAAGCTCAGAGAAGATGGAAAAGGAAGTCCTTTCTCAGTAGTGAAGCCTGATCAGAGACTTGTCTGTGATGCAGCAATCCCTGTGAATAGCAAGTGGTGAAACTTCCAGGCAGTGCAAAGAGCAATAAGAAACAGCCATGCAAGGATTCTTCTAAAAACAGAAGCAGGCCAGCATGCTTACATTTTGAGAGAAATAAAGAGAGTATAGTAGATATGATCACAGTTTTAGCAAGAGCAAGACAATATTACGCTTGTAGGCCATGATAAGGAGTATGGATTTTAATTGTAAATTACATTGGATAATTAAATGACAGAACTATGGTAAGAGATGCCAATGCAAAATTTACACACTACTATATTGATGATCTAATGAGGAAAATAGACATTAGTGAGCCAAATCACATGAATAAATATGGATTGCAATTGTATTACATCACCATCGCTGAACTGTATATACTGTGGTAACTACCACAAGAGTTGTCCAGAAGTTCAAAAACAGAAAGCTCTATTTTAGTCTTCTAATTAATTGACGTCTTGACTTTAAAGGTGCTGGTGCCTCTCCTGCTGATATCATTCCTTCTTTTTATCCTCAATACTTCAAATACTTCAAACTTCGTGCATATGTGTGTGGGTGCATAGTCCCATGTACGTGGAGGTTAGAAGTCCATGTTGGATGTATCCCTCTATGACTTTTCACCTCATTTCCTTTGAAATATTTTCTTAATATATATTTATATTGACTTTTTGTGCATTTCATATAATAGACCTTAATCTAATTTAGACCTCCTCCTCCATCCATGTTCCCGATAGGCTGCCCCCATCAGATTTTATGTATTCTGTCACATAGATTAAGTCCTACCCACTCAAGCATCTATTCAGATGTCCCTTAGTGCAAGTTCATCCACTGGAGTCTAGTCAGCCTATCTAGAGTCACTCCCTTGAAGAAGATCTGCTCTCCCTTACCCAGCAGTAATCAGTTGCCAATAGTTCCTCAGCTAAGGTTCTGGCCTGCTGCCCATTTCTCCTTGAACAAAGAGATTACTGGCTGACCAGGATGCCCAGGAACCCTCCTGTTCAGTGGTGTATACTAATCTTGAATTTGATTTCTCAAATCAAATTCAAGCTTTTAATTGATATCCATGCTGAGATCTGAAGACGGTTTTGTAGACATCAAAATTTCACCATCTCTTGTACCACATAATAAAGTATTTAAAGTGAATTTTGTAGAAGGGGAATATCTTGGGTTAGTTTAAAGTATAGGAATAATGTTTACACATTATATACTTGGATGAAGCATTTGAATAATGGATCATAGCACAAAGTAGTACTCAACAGAAAACACATTAATAATGATCCACTTGTGATAAATGTAGCAGCCATTTATTATAGGTAATACCTCCACATCTATTTCCACATACATTATCATTTTTTTCTCTCGTATATTTTTAGAGATAAGTATTGTTGAGTTCTTCAGAATGAATAGACACTCATTGACTAAACTAGAATTTTTTACCCTCATCTCTAACTTCAAAGCCATTGTTATAAATTCTGAAGAGAGTATTTTCTTGGTGAAAATGTGGTACAATGAGGCTAAGTTTAAACTAACAGAGTGTTCATAGAAAGAAAAAGATGAATTAATAAGGCAAGATTGAGAAAATTGTAGTTTATGTAGATAAGGAAATAAAAGGTAAGCTAAAGATGACCTTTATATCTTATACGAGGGCAATTGTAGCATAACTGGCAGAGATCACAGAGCAGAAGAGTTAGGAAATGGATGTGAAGAAGATAATATCTTTTAAGATATTTCTCAAATTTTTTGTTCCTGGTGAATGAATATATTATAGTAAGAAGTTTGGAGAAAAGAAGATTTAAAAGGAATGGAAGAGAAGTCAGTGTATATTAATAGGTCACATAAAGATGAATGAGATAGAAGGTATAGTAATGGCATTTCTCAGACAATGTACTTTTGCTTATGTTAAGAGGAAAATCATAAAATTTGTCTCCAAAGGATTCCTGACAAGGTATACCATAGGTAGTGCAAATTGTATAAATGATCAATATGCTCTTCATGGATATTAATGAATTCTCCCTTCTCTGAAAGAATATCTATATCAAATACTTAAAAAAAATGTTGATGTCAGGCATGGTGGTTTGCACCCCAGCCCTCAGAAAGCAAAGGCAGATGAATCTCTGTGAGACTGAGGCCAGCCTGCTCCACATAGTGAGTTTCAAGTGGATTGGGACTAGGGAGACCCCGTCTAAGACAAAACAAAATAAAACACAAAAATACGACAAGAACAGCAACAAAAAAAATTTTGGGGACAAAGCTTCTCATTTTCTCTATCCAATGTGTCCTGAATTCTAGGTTTAACCTCCTAGGCAGTAATTTGGCCTAAATGTTTTAGAGTAAAGAGTTAATTTATTGCTAAGCTAGTGTGTTACATCATTTCTCCTCAGCCATTGTAAGGTAGATTGTACACCAAGTTTCTGGACACCCGTGTCGATGTACCCTTTTTTTTCAAATACAACATACCCTCTGGCTCTTGATCTAGGTTGCTGCTGGCCCATCTGCCATAATGGCAGTGTGCCCATTCAAAGAACATTGCAAGGTTTAGATAGACAAAGATATGAGCCAAAAACAGGTTAAAATAAGAGCTTGCTTCTAATGTAAATGAATATATTGAGACAGAAAATGTGCTTGATCCTTGATGCATTGGAACTGTGAGCATTGAAAATGCATCACGTGATTTGCTCAATTAGAGTAACAGCTGAAGATCCAACATATCAAGTATGTGAATTACAGGTCTCTTTTATAAAACTGCAAGAACTGACTGCTGACGTCAGTTTGAAGTTTAAGATCAGTTAGTTCTAGTAAGAGGTAAATTTATTTAGTAATCATGATCCAATTTTTAGTCTTAGTAGAACTGCAGAGAAAAGCAAGCAGAGAGAACTGTGATCACCATATTCTTTGCAGTGTTAACTGACAGCTTTCAAACCTGTGGCCACTCTCCATTCTTTGGCAGGATCACTTGATGATGTCTAACTAAACTACTTACTCACCCTACTTTTCCATCATAATCAATCACAGGAATTTTACCCTCATTGGTATGCACTAAATATTTAATAAAAATTATAGTATTCATTTGAGTAATGTGTTATAACAGTCAATATCAACATTTTGCCCCTCTCTCCCTGCCCCTCAATAAAAATATTTTTTAAAGTTGTTTTACATTATATGTAACTATTAACAAAGCATCCCTTATTAGAAATAACTCATTTTGCTGTTTTATCATATATCATAATTACATTTTACCAATAAAGTAAGCAGTCTCCGTAAAAATTTAGGTTTCTGTCTTTGACTACTCATTCATAAAACGCACCAGTTCTTAGTACATCAAGAGTAATTCCTGCCTCCAGACCTACACACATCCATGTTTCACAGTATTACCAGCTGCTATGCTTTCCTCTTTTAGTCTCTTTTCATCTAACTGAGCTTCTTTTTTCATGTTTCTTCAGCTATTTCTGTACTATAGATCCTTTTTGCCTATATTAACTTATTTACTATGAAATAATTTAATAGAGTTCAGTGTCCACATATTATGACAATATGTTCTACTTTGAGTGTATATTGGCAACATGTAAAACAGTGCCATGTTTAATTATTATTTTGTATGACTATATGAACAAAAGTTACCTTTTATTAATAGGGTTTAATGTAGCTTCTTTAATGTTCAAAATCTCTACAAACCACATCTACTCTAGCTAGACTAAATGTTACTATAGCCTGTTACTAACTTAGAATTTGGGGGATTTTCAGAGACATAAACTTGATGCTAAACAGCAGCAATGGGTACACCCAGTAGTATCACCAGAAACCTCACCAATGTTGGCATCTGATACCCAGAATTCAGGAGGAGGAAAGGCTCAGAGTCAGAATTCTCTTACAAGACACTGCAGTAATTAGAGATTGTGTGAACTTGTTTTAAAACAACAAATAACAAATACTACAGAGGATGTGGAGAAAAGTTTATTTTCATACCCTATTGGAGGGAACTATATTAGTAGAGCCCTTATAAAGAGGAGGATATGGGTTTTCCAAAATCGAAAAATAGATCTACCACATGATCTAACTGTTCTAATTATTATATATATACACACACATATATGTATATATGGTAGTAGAGAAAATCAAACATGGGAGAAATTCTGGAAGAAGATATTTTCAGATTATTTAT
>NW_008338715.1:5227082-5228228 GCF_000622305.1 Nannospalax galili | reverse complement strand
TATATATATACATATATATATGTCTATAAGCCCTTCACTTTACTGTCTTTCATGCCTTTAAAGCCAACACCATGTGAACACTGCCAAGTTTGGCTGCTGCCTTGGTGTGGAATCTGATCTGATTCATCCGTATTACCAACAGGTTTTCTATGCTGTGGTTTTCTAGGAGAAGAACCCTCCAGAAATTTTCTTTCACAAGTTGGAGACTTAGCTGAGTGTGGTCTTGTCCTGAAGTTACTCTTTCAGTTGTTTAAGTGCAAATCTCTAGACTTCTCCTTAAATCATTCTAGTCTCTTAATCAAAGGAAGTCTCTCCTTCAGCACAAGCCTTGGATCCAACATTATTCTTCCTTTTCAAATTCAAACTGCACAGTCTGCATTTCTTTCTACTGCATTTGCTGTTTTTCATTGTAGATCTGCGTAATAGTCATCATCAGTAGCCAGGCCACCATTTCCACTTTAGGCTATCATAAAATTTCCTCTACTAAAGAAAGTAGTCCTTTGCTTTTCAGTTTAGCCTCAGGCCAGCTCTTAGGCTGTGGGATGATTCCAGCCAAACTCCTCATCAAAATACCCCAGTTCTTGCTTAAGTCCTTATTTTTCTGCAGCTGCATTGTTCTAGCACTGCTTTTTTCCAGGCTCCTACTATAACCACCTGTTAAACTCTGCTTACAGCATTTAACTGCCTTTCTAATCCAAACTTCCAAAGTCTTCCACATTCCTCCAAAACCCACATGGTCAGGTTTGTCATAAGAATACCCCACAACCCTGGTACCAACTTCTGTATTAGTACTTTTCTGTTGCTGTGCTAAAACACCATGACCAAGAGAACTATGGTCCTAGAGGAAACAGTGTTTATGGTGGGTGGGGAGTCACCATGGCAAGAGGTGGCCTGAGCAGAAGAGGAGCGCTCACAACCCTATCTGAGGAACTTTTGGAAATCAATGGCTACTGGGAAGAGGAGAGTCAATCTCTTTAAGGGTGTGACTCTTGGTAGGTTAATCAGTTTCCAGTGACTGGACCCACATCAAAGGACATTTGATTACACAGATTTGACTCTCTCTATATATACATATATATATTCAATTTGGAGATCCTGAAAGACCATATGGATTATGATGATTAGTTGATCTTCTATGGCTACAGA